>NC_135783.1:108693946-108993946 GCF_051106095.1 Pogona vitticeps | reverse complement strand
CCCCTCGCATGCGCCCCTGAGGCGACATTGAGAGCGCGGTCCTGCTGTCAGGAAGTGGGGTCATTCACTCGAATCGAGGGAGGCCTCTTCCTACAGCCCCCTCCCCGCCCCGCCCCGCCCTCCCCATCCCGCCATTCGAGGCGCCCAGGTAGCTCTCGTGGGTCTCCTTCTCTCCTCGGACGTTCACGGGCAAGTGTCGCCCCCTAGCGTCCGCCCATCGGCTGCAGCGCGCACCAGCTGCGCCGGCCGGGGTGTGCTTTGCCACACGAAGCGGCCCCGAGGCAGCTCCCCCTTTTTTTCCTTTTCTCCCGCCTTCCTGGACCTGCTGCTTGTCCGCGCGGCTGGCGCCCTTTCCGTCTGCTTCACTTTCTTGCCTCGTGTTCGGCTCCTCCTCCTTTTCCTCCCGCGGCTCCTGCCAAACGCTTGGGGTTCCCGTCACTGTCGCCGCTCCGTCTCTCAAGCGGCGAGTCCGCGGCCAGCTTCCCCGGCGGGGCGCTTCTCCACGGGCGCAGACGCCGCTCCGCGTACCGAAGGGGCGGCTCTGGACGGAGAGCGTGGCGCGGCGCGGGCTGCTGCCTCCGCGCCGGCTTTTTGGAGGCGCTGCCGCGGCTGGCGCGCTCTTCCGTCCGGGCGGAGGGGGCGGCTCCGCGTCCTGAGGGCGAGCCCCAGCTGCCTAGAGCCGGGCGGCACGGAGCGGGCTAGAGCCGGAGGCTGCCGGCGGCGGCAAGTGGGATGCGAAGGAAGGCAAGGGCGGGCAGGGGAAGGCGGCTGTGGCGAGGCGACGCGCCCGAGCCTGGGTTCGGTCACGCCGTGGAGCGCTGAGGCCAAAAGCGGACCCCTCGAGGTGAGTCACCCACCGGGGAAAGGGGGAGCCCTCCCTGGAGGGACCCACGGAGGGAAGGCGCGAGGGAGGGCGTCCTGGCTCTCCTGCTTTCAGGGCGCAAGTGTGGGCGCTCTTTCCCAGGATACCCGTCCCATTCCAATCAAGGATGCCGACTTCTTCACAGACGTGCCGAGGTGAGGGGAGCCGGGTTCGACTCGTGTGGGAGCCGCTTTTCTGCAGGTTGGGGGATTTTTTTAAAAAAATTTAAACCCCATATCCAGGGCATAAGGACACTCTCAAAGCGAAGTGTAAATGTCTGGTGTGGTTATTTTGCAAAGTACTGTATGATTCCAAGTTACTAGCTACATCGAGGGCTGGCGGGCGGGCTGGCTGAGTCTTTCGGTAAGGAAGAGAGAGACGATCCTCCTGTTCGCGGTCTCTGCGCTCTCGCCCTGAGTTCTCTGGAGCATGTGCAGATTTTAAAAAGGAAAACCAACGGGTTTGGGCTCTCGTGTCCCCCTCGCGCGTGACGGGTTCAGCTTAAAACCTTGAGAAGTGGCGGGGCGGGAAATCAGCTTCGGAAAATAGACAGGACCGGAGACCTTGGGGGTGACATTGGGAAAAGGGCGGGCGGGGAAAGGGCGGCTGCGCGGTTGTGCGTGGCGGGCGAGTTCCTGGTACCTCGGGGCTTCGCTAATTCTGGGGAGAGAAAACTGCTGGATAGCTCGGTAGTTCCGGAGTTCGATTCCCCAGGGTGCCTCCTTGACAGGGGCTGGACTCCATGATCCATAAGGTCTCCTCCAGCTCTGCAATTATGGGATTATTATTATTACATATGGTTCGGTGAAAGCAATATGGAAATTGCACTCAGCAGGGGCTTAAATGCACTAGAGAGGGAAGCCTGACCAAAACAGTATGAAAGGGGCCGTGGGCAAGGGTGTGTGGGGAGGGGCGGCACTATCCTCTCAGCAGAGTCACTGGGCCTTGAAGAGACTGAAGCCAGGAATGATGTGGGGTTAATCTAGCCCTTTCCACCATAGCCCTTTTGCTACTCCCTCATTGAGAATTATCTACAGTACATATGGTGACTGAGGGAGACCTTCAGAGTTTCACCAGCTCTCATATTTGGCAAAGAGAAGATGAGTTTTTTAAGTTAAGCCAGGACTAGGGATTCTCCATCTGGTTCTCCAGCTGTTTTTGGACTACAGTTTCTAGAAAGCCTTACCACTAACTGTGCCGGCCAAGGTTTGTGGGAGTTGGTGTCCAAAATATTGGGGCAGACAAAGATTCTTCACCCCTGATTTAAGCACTGGATTCTCCAGTGACCTATTATGCCCACTGTGGTTGCCGTGATGGAAGGCACGTCAGCCAGAGATAGACTGTATTGGAATGACAGAGATCCAGAAGCAAAAGTGGGTGTTTCTCTCTCCCACACATGCGCACTAGACTCAAGATACAGCCTTGCAGCTTCATCCATGTCCCGCACTGTCCATTCATTTCACAAATGAAGGAACAGGCAGAAAAATGCATCTTTCCCACAGATTAGAAATGTTTCTACTGTACCTGGTTTCTGTTGCCATTTCCTCCTCCTCCACTCCAGGTAGTGAGGGTCAGAGTTTAGCAGGAGAGGAACATTTTAAAAAAAAGAAAAAGGCTCTACCTATCATGTAAGGTAGGCAAGGTGGTCCCCTTAAGATGTTTTATTACAGTTCTCATAAACTCAAGTCATCTTGGGCTGGGGTCAGAAGCTGTGAATGTTGGAAGTCCAGAATTTCTGGAATGCATGATGCACTTCACCGATGGGAGGTTCCATTGAAATAAACAGAAATGCTATCAGGATTGGAATGTGTGGGTATTAAATTTTCCTCCAAGGAAAGGTTGGTCAAATTATGAAGATAAGATGCACGCTTTACAGATAATGCCATCTTACCTGTTTGCTCAGTATGAAGTGTTTTCCAAGTGGATGTATTCAAACATTAAGTCCCAAGGGGACTTCTTAGGAAACAGGCTTTAGATTGCAGCCTAAGGAACAGTTTTGGACTAAGGAGATCCTTTTGGAAAACACTTTAAGCTTGATGTCCTAACTGCACTAGCTTCTAATTGGAAATGCTTAGGACTGGGCTTCAAGCCTTATAATGCCACTTATTCTGAATGGCCAGCATTTTCCTGTTCTGCTTTAAAGGGACATTTTCTAGAGTTATAGAATCCAAGAATTTGAGGTGATGATGAATTTCATATGGAAAAAACAAACATATAATAGTACTGCATTGAGTAGTATCTAGGTGTTGGAAATTAAGAACCAGACAAGGCAGCCATCTCCTTTAAGACACTTTTCACTCCCAACTCCCCCGAAAAAGGAAAAAAAGAGAACTCATAAATATTTGTAAAATGGCAAAAACTATATCCTTGTTAACATTTCCATCTTCAATTGCACTTATATACATTACCAAAAGGAATCCACTTGCAAATTCAGCATAAAAATACTGCAAAACTGTTACAATGTTCTAGTATGTGCACCACCCTCTAATAAAGATACTATCATCCCTCACTATTAGCTATGTTGACTAAAATGTATGGGAGTTTCAATCCAGCAGCACCCCAATGGTGGCAGATTCCTCTCCCTGACATAGATACATCTGATGAGGGTCATCCAGATTGAATGGAGCTGACCCGATGTGTGCTGATGAAAATGAAAATGCACTTCCTCCAAGAAGGCAGTGTGTTGTTGCTGAATGAGGGCCAGAACAGACTTACCTGTATGACAGGGTTGTGTTCTTCCAAGCCTGGAAATCAAAGGACAAACTTCATTTCAGTTCAATTTTTTTAACCTTGCAAGCATGTTTTCAGGAGTGTTGCTGAATCACACCAGAAATGCTGGGCATTCAGGTGTCCATTTATGTCAGTGCCTAGAAGAGGGGAAAAAATCAAAGCACTTTTACAATTCTTCTGTAGAAATGGATGTCTGGGTTGGGTGATGGCATTTTCGCATCACTAAAAAGTTACAAAGAAGGTGGCCTCCAGAGTCTTTCAGAGTGAAGGAAAAGAAGAAGGGGAAGGAGAAATGAGATTCTTGTAGAAATGCCATATGCTCAAGAGATGCTACTCACTCATTTTTCTTAGATGTTGATAGCAACTTGGTTTTTATTCTCATTGGCAATAACTATTTAGATTAACCATAAAGTGTGCAGTCTTTAGGATTCTGCAGAACAAGTGGTATGGAAGGCAGATTCTGCAGAACAAGTGGTATGGAAGAAACAGATTTTGTTTGTCATTAAGTATAGGTGCAAGCTAGATTATCATCTGTTTCTAAACTTTAAGCAAGAATATTCAAACTCAGCTTTCCTAAGAATTCTGGGGTCTTTCTGCAATGGTACTATCTGTGCTGTTTCACTATTAGCTAAGTAATTGCAGACATGGAGAATTATTGATGAAGATGCTATGGATCTTTTTTAGTTCCATTCCTCATTCTGCTGAAATCTGCCCTGATGGGATAACAAAAGGGACTATTTTTCAGTCCAATTCTTGATGAATCCTTGTTTGTAGATGCTTTCTTCATGACTTAAACAACAATCTAATCATGCTGAGAGAATCTGTGGAAGACAAATCACCACTTTCTCGTAAGCCGCGTCAAACTCACTCTGACAAGAAAGGAAGGACTTTTTGTCCTCATCTTCTTCTCTTTTTGCATAGTTTTGTATGCTTCCATTGGTTTCAGTGGAAGGGAAAATAACACTGCCAGCTCCTGACCCGACTGCAGGATCAGGAGTCTCTTCTGCTGTGCACACCCCACTACATAGAATACCGCCTCCTTCCTTCTCTCACTCCCTTGTCCTAACCATAAGGAAAGAACTGCTGGCAGGGTAGCCACAGAAATGGGAGGCTTCAAGGATCCCCCCCAGGTGGGCCACCAATAGAAGGGAAAGACTGTGGTTTCCTAAGGCCTCTGGGAAACCCTTCCTGCACTAGTGTTCTAGTAAGAGAGACAATATATATATACACACACCAGCCAGTCAAGTACCTCTAAAATTCATGTATCAGATGAAATGTACTGGTACATGAAAGCTTATGCTGTAAATACTACATGCTGTAGGACTCCTAATTGCTTTAAACCGTTTCAGTCTTCCTTTTGCAGGCAGAGGCAGCATATAAAAATAATGCCAAGGGCAGTTAAATATTATGGGGAAAAAACAGGTACTGAATTTTTTTCAGATATCCCTGAATCTAAACATAAAATGTTTTCAGAAACAGCAGCATTTTCACTGAATATCAAGTCTTTGAAATTAATGAACTGTCTGTAACTTTGCTGTCTATGGTGGTAACTATTCGCCAACAGACCTTATTTACACAAGTTTTTACCCTTTTTATTTACAGAGTCAGTCATTTCTCTGCTGACAATTACCTTGCTTTACTTTCATCCGTGAACTATAGGGACTCCCAAATGTGATAGTATCCATTTCCAGTCCTCCCATTCCATTTGCTTGTGTAGAAATTGAAAGGGAGCATGATGTAAATTCCATAAGTCAGTTTTTCCCCACCCAGTGCCTCCACATGTGTTAAGGTGTAACATGGTCCATGCTGGCTGGGGATGTGGGGTTTGTAGCCCTACAGTCTGAAGGGTGCTGTGTAGTGGAGAGCTGCTGTGGGTGATAAAAACACCCTCTAGCTAACTTTTTTGGCCCAGGAGGAAGATGGGAGAAATGACTTACTGTTAAAGTCATTATAGTAGTTTTATTGCACCAAGGTAAGGGTTAACAACGTACATTCCTACTGTTGCTATTTGACTGTAGCTGCCATGATTCCTCACCACTGGATCTGTTAGCTAGAGGTAATGGAAGATACAATCCAGCAACATCTGGATTGTATCCTCTGCCCTAAAAGGACCAGTGGTTCTCATCCTTTCATATCTTACATCTCTCCAATCAATCTCTCTGTCAAGAAAACTTGTTTTCCAAAAAGTACATTTATATATTTTCAGGCATTCTGTTAATTGTGTTATTTATGGTAAAGTGGTAGGCAAAGAGAACAGGGAATTAGAATTAAAAACCTAGTGTCCAAAGAACCAATCAGCATGACAAAAGATCACATATGGATGATTTGTGGCAGATAGGGCTAGTAGGAAACACCACATCACACTTGCAGGAGGACATGGGTATTGTGGCAGGGTGAATTCTTGTTCATTGCTATGAAACTTATTTATTTATTTATTTATTTGTTTGTTTGTTTGTTTATTTATTTATTTATTTATTTATTTAATTTATATGCCACCCACTCTACCCAGAGGTCTTATTGTCCTGTCCCCCCAGATTATACCTTGTATCCCATCGCACAGTACAACACTAACATTTACTCAGACGTTTTTCACTTTAGCCACTCTATGACTTTGATTACAATTTCAACCTTATTCCTGGATTTTTAAGGCTAAAGAGCACAAATTCTATATCAGGTCACCTCAAACAGCCATTCTAGCAAAATACTGTGGGTTTTTTTAATATGCTTCTTGATTCTGAGTCACAGTGTGTGCTTGTGAAAGAGAGTTGGTGGAAAAGAATGTGCCGTCTCCTCCAAAGGACAAAAGTATTATGATAAAGGAAGAAGGGAAGAAGGAATTGAAGGCACAGAGAATCAGAGGAGAGATTTAAAAGAGAGATCTGCCTGGTGGAAGAAGGGAAGGGAAAGGAGGAGGAGCTAGAGATCAGTGTGTGGGAGGAGGATATAAAAGGATCATCAGGAGAGTGGGTTTTTTGGATTCCCACAGGGATAAAGAAGAAGGAAGAAAAAAGCCGAGAGAATGTGAGTGATTTATTGAAGGACTTCCCTAACCTTAAGGTTGGAGGACTATTGCCTGACCCGATAATAGGGAGAGAGGAAGTGACTTTTACCGAGACGTCAGAATGGACGGTGGCAGTCCTCCCAAGAGGATGGAGTCACTGGAAGAAGGTGGTGCACCCCGATCCAACCTACAACAAACCACCTCCCGAGGGGGATTGGGCATGCCACCTGTGTTGTGGCACAATCTGAGCCGTCTGGAGTGCCCCACTGAGGAATCCTACAGACAAGGAACGTTTTGGTCCAGCTCCCCAGTATTAAGAAATAGTACCCACTATGGAGAACCCACAGGCTTTGAAAGAGAATTGCAAGAATTGAATTATGTATATCCCACAGAAGTTATTGTTGATACTCCTGAACCCAAGTTCAATAAATCTGGTAAAAGTTTGAAAGAGACAGTGCTTTATTTTCCCGTGCAAAATTCGGAACTTTCAGAAGAAACCTAATCACAGTGATATAAAGATTAACTTACATTATTGGGCATCATTTTTGCTCCTGATGTAAACTAAGGTACAAGAGCAGAAGAACAGACTTTCGCCCGGAAGGATATTAGTATATCTTCATCATATCTGACATGCTCAGCTCAAAGCTGCTGCTGTTTTTCTTGTTTGTGCTTCCGCTAACCTGCAAGCATTTGCTGTATTCATGCTGTTCTATGAATACGTATTTCTTTTAATTGCTTTTCTTAGTGATCACACAAATAACAGGTAGTAAACTGAACCAAGATGCATTTCCCAACTAAAATCAGTGCAAATTAAGTCTTTGCTAGAATTGGGCTTAATAAATACCGAAGTTCAATTTGAGTAAGCTCAATGAGAATGAAATTGGTGCAAGAGCACTTACGGAGCTGATGCATTGTTCAGCCACTGCTGATCTGTGGTGGCTGTGAACAAAGCACTGCCCATTTGTGAAAGATATTGCTAGTGCAGAAAGGAAATGAAGTGGTGCGTAGTGACACCTCTTTATTTTAGGGTGGCTGACAAGGTGTCCTTGACCTTCAGTCTTCCTACCAAGTTCCACAACCATCTAGACACATTTTGGTCCTATGCAATCCCAGCACGCCCACTGCTCCTACTGTTGACTGTTAAGGGCAGAGCTTTTTCCCTTAGTTAATCTCTCATAACATATGGAGTGCTCCGTTCAAGGCAAGCCAAGGCTGGGTAGCCTTAGGAAGCAGAGACAAGGCAGTGCAAGGGTGTAAAGCAACAGGATACAAACAGGGGGGAAGACGGGCTTTTGGCAGGGGTCTCCTGCATGACAAGCTACACTTGCTGAAACTCCTTATTTCAAGGAGCTGCTGAAACTACAAGTGCCTCACCTTCTCCTCCATGCAAATGCCCTAGAGAGCCCTTTCCTACCTCAGCTTCCTTTCCCAGGGATGGAGTGGGTGGCCTGTGGTGAAGGCAGGTTAGGGGAGGGAAAAAAACCAAAGTGTGCAAGAGAGGGTTGCTTTTGTCAGTTTGTGCCAGCCTCAGTTTTGCAAGAACTAAATACTTCTACTTAAAATCCTTACCTCTGTCCTTAGAACAAAATATTTGTTTTTTAAAAAAATTAAAACCCAGTAACATCTCAAACCATTCTGCTTGTCTTACCTCTGGCAGCCTAATCTCTCTTTCTACAGTAGTAATTAAGCACAGCTGCTGAGTGCCAACAGGGCTATAATGAGAAGGACTAGAACTCTGAAAACAAAGAGAGTTCTGTATTGAAATAATAATTTGTTATTGAACCCACTGATACCAGCCTAATCCTGGGCATGAAAATTAGGCCAAATTTTTAAAAGCCTCTAAGGTGTATTGACTAGGTTATTCTGCACAAATGTAACTTTTCTTTTCCTCTCAAAATGACAACAAATCTTTATAGTTTTAAACAGTGTTTCTTAACCTTTTTGAAAGAAACGGCCCCTTGAGCCATTGAGGAAGTTATCATCGCCCCCCTCCCTGTGGTGATGATATCTTGTTTGTTTGTTTGTTTATTTATTTAAGACACTTAAATCCAATGACCCCTGAAAACAAAATTAAATTCCAAGAAAATGAAATGCCCCCCAAAAAGCAACATTTAATGATTTAGTTGCAAGTGAAATTTAAGACGCAAAAAGAAATATAAAAAGGGCATAAAAACAAATGCAGGAACTAAAAATTTCAAGACAAAAAGTCTGAAACTAAATTAAAATTGGAGGAAAATATATATTCATGCACACTGTAAAAAGGCTGCAGCCATCTTCAAAGGTTTGGCTTGCTCCAGCACCCCCCTACCGCCCCTTTCTTCTCCAGCGCCCCCATGCCGCCCTTTTCGTTCTACCGCCCCCCTGAAAAATGAAATCGCCCCCTGGGGGGCATTATCGCCCACATTAAGAACCACTGGTTTTAAACATTAAATCATAATCAGAAATGTGTTACTTTTCCCCAAATGTCAAGTGAATTGTTTTTGTCAGATTGATCATATCAGCTGAGTATGATTTCTTCACTATCATAAGATATGTAGCACTTATCTACAACATACATGTGAAATTACCCTTTCACATGTATGTTGTGACATTTATAAAAGTCTATTGTGATAAATTTCTTCTTCCAAGGGTCTCCAGGGATTAATAACCAGGGTTTCACGTTTAGCAGAAATAATTGCTCTCCCTGCCACTCTCTCTCTCTCTCTCTCTCTCTCTCTCTCTCTCTCTCTCTGTATCTTGATACTGCTAAAATTCGTCTGTCTCTCTTATTGAGATAAAGTTTCTTTTGCCCTTGGAAAATAATTTAAGGATTTACAAAATAGATGCTAAAAATCACATTGCATTGTCTGGTAAGCTCATTACACAGCAAAGTAACCTAGTACCAATTTAAACTGGAAGTGCATTCACTATATCTTAATATGTAAAACATTCCAGACAGCATATGCCTAGTGTGGGCAGATGCTGAGCTTACAGGTTCCACATTAATTGCAGAATAAGAGTGCCTCTGAGCACATATTTAGCTGAGGAGTTTGTTTGTACAGTACCAGAACTTCAGCTTATTTAAAGAATCTTTTTAGACTCAAGTCTGCTCTTATTTCTCAACTAATTTCCTTGATCATCTCAATTTAGGAGTGGGGATGGGACTATTATTGTTACTCTCACTAAATCCCTAGGAACTGGAAACTCTTGATCTGCTCTAAATCCCTTGGAATGTTTTTTCTGTGTATCCTGGCAAATACTATAAACAAAAAGGAATGAGGCAAAGCTGTGATAGGCAAGATCCAGGAGCTAAAGGACCACTATTCAGACCACTGCATTTACCATGGGCCACACTGCTTGCCCCAACAGGAAAATACCAAAAAGCTAAGTTTCAGTTTTGTAAAACTGCTTGGGGGAATTGGGACAAAAGGCATATGGGGGTTGTGTGCACCTTATTTGAAAGAAGAACTGCTGCTTCTGGAGGCCTCCAGAAATAGCAGTGTTTCTGGAGAGAGGCAGTAGGATCTATGAGCTGTATAAACTGATAGGGACCTGCATCCCTCCTGTCATTGTAGAATAAAGAGTTCAATGAGTGAGAGTCAGAAAATGGAAAGTTACTTCCAACATGAAATTAATTCTGGAACTTGTTGCTAGCCCTCCCCCAGCAAGTAAGTAGGCTATCATTTATTTTTATTGTCACTTGTCATAAAATGTCAGTTTTTCCTGAACCAAATGTAATTTTTAATCTAGAGAGATTTTAGCTGTTGAGAGTAGGGTCATATTCCCTTGATTAACTTGCACAAAACAATCTAGTTGTTTATTCCACTCAGCTGTAGTAGGCATTTGTAAACTATCATTGTTGATTTAAGTTTCTCTAAACATGCAGTAATACTTGTAATGAAAGGGTGGGCGGGCTCTCAAAGCCAGCAGTCTGTATAAGGATACCAAAAAGTGTTGTAATTGCTGCATGATACTCAGGAATAAATAATTTTGTTGTTGTTTAGTCATTAAGTTGTGTCCGACTCTTCGTAACCTCATGGACCAGAGCACGCCAGGCCCTCCTGTCTTCCACTGCCTCCCGCAGTTTGGTCAAATTCATATTCGTAGCTTCGATGACACTGTCCAACCATCTTGTCCTCTGTCATCCCCTTCTCCTCTTGCCTTCACTCTTTCCCAACATCAGGGTCTTTTCCAGGGAGTCTTCTCTTCTCATGAGATGGCCAAAGTATTGGAGCCTCAGCTTCAGGATCTGTCCTTCCAGTGAGCATTCAGGGTTGATTTCCTTCAGAATGGATAGGTTTGATCTCCTTGCAGTCCAGGGGACTCTCAAGAGTCTCCTCCAGCACCACAGTTCAAAAGCATCAATTCTTCAGCGGTCAGCCTTCTTTATGGTCCAGCTCTCACTTCTATACATCACTGCTGAAAAAACCATAGCTTTGACTATGCAGACCTTTGTCAGCAAAGTAATGTCTCTGCTTTTTAAGATGCTGTCTAGGTTTGTCATCAATTTCCTCCCAAGAAGCAAGTGTCTTTTCATTTTGTGGCTGCTGTCACCATCTGCAGTGATTATGGAGCCTAAGAAAGTAAAATCTGTCACTGCCTCCATAACTTCCCCTTCTATTTGCCAAGAGGTGATGGGACCAGTGACCGTGATCTTAGTTTTTTTGATGTTGAGTTCATGGTGTTCATTTTTTGCCCTCTCCTCTTTCACCCTCATTTAGAGGTTCTTTAATTCCTCCTCCATCCATAGTTCTTCAGGCACTCTGTCCACCAAATCTTCTTCCTTGAATCTGTTCTTCACTTCCACTGTGTATTCAAGAGGGATTTGGTTTAGATTATACCTGAGTAGCCCAGTGGTTTTTCCTACTCTCTTCAGTTTAAGCTTGAATTTTGCTATAAGAAGCTGATGATCAGAGCCACAATCAGCTCCAGGTCTTGTTTTTGCTGACTGTATAGAGCTTCTTCATCTTCATCTCTGCAGAGAATATAATCAATCTGATTTCGATATTGCCGATCTGGTAATTTCCATGTATAGAATCGCCTCTTGTGTTGTTGGAAAAGAGTGTTTGTGATGACCAGCTTGTTCTCTTGACAAAACTCTATTAGCCTTTGCCCTGCTTCTTTTTGAACTCCAAGGCCAAACTTTCCTGTTGTTCCTTTTATCTCTTGACTCCCTACTTTAGCATTCCAGTCCCCTATAATGAACAAATGATACCTAGATACAATGTTAGATGTTTTGCCATGATAATGGCAAAAAATGTTGATATGACACTATTAGTTGATCTGATAGCCCATTTCATCCATTAACAAAATTTTCCTCTAGTGTTCAAATTGGAATAACCCTGTATAGTTAATTTCTCTTCTCACTCAGTATGTGTGATGTGAACAGGCTAATGCAATTACAAACTAAATAACAACAAATTGAACTTTAAATCATACTTTCCCCCATTACAATGTGAATGTGAATATGACAGCCAAGACATGTAATCTCCATTTGGCTAATACCGTATTCGTCGCTTCCTGACTCCTGAAACTACAAAACCTCTTGTTCATGCCCTGATGGTTTCATGCCTGGATTATTGTAATAGCTTGTTAGCTGGTCTTTCTTCTTCTGCACTTCGTCCTCTCACCTTGGTGCAGAATAGCATGGTGTGAGTAGTTTTAAACCCGCTGCGCTACTCTCACATTTCCCAGCACCACAGGGCATTGCACTGGTTACCCATCAGATCAAGAACATATTATAATGTTCTTGTTCTGACATTTAAAGCATTACATTTTTCTTGCTCTAGCTATTTAGTGGAACTGGTAGGGTGGCATATTCCTCGTAGGAAGACTCAATTTGTGGATTCTGGTCTCTTACTGTTCCCTTGGATGAAGGCGGGTAACTCCAGACTTAGAGCATTTTTTCATCTGGCCCCAAAATTATGAAATTCCCTTCCACAATACCTTTGCGTGGAACCACAGTTGGACAAATTCAAACAAGACTTAAAAACCTACTTGTTCAACTGGGAACCATAGGGGTTGACCATGGAAATTATGTTATTATAGCTATTTTGATTGTAATCATCATCATCATCATCATAGTAATTATTATTGAAAAACACAGGTATAGTGAGTTATTACATTACTTGTTTGTTTTTCAACAGAAAGTTCTCCCTAAAACGAACAAGCTGGCCAAAAATTTTACACAGAACATTCCATTAAAATGTTCCTGGGATAGTAATAAGTAAATATAACTGATTTTTTGGAAAATTAATTAAGAGAGCAACTCCATTGACAAGTAATCTGAGAAATACTCCAGGATTGGGATGACCATATTTGTATAATTTCCCATCAACTACATGATGTGTAGTTGATGGGAAATTATAGTCAATGTGAATCAGTCCCTGATTTTTCCTTCCAACCTGTACTTTTTTCCTCTGTCACTGCAGCTTCTACTTTTTTCAAATCAAATGCATTTGCATTGGTTCAAGTGGTGTGATTGCTTGAATTGCCAGTTTCCTATTCCCCAACTCCTGTCTGGTCAGCTAAAGCAAATTCATCTGAGGAAACCTAGCTTCCTGGCTGTCAGTATAGAGTGATTGACTTCTCATTTTCCCCGCTGTGTAGTCTCACCCTAAATGGTGAATCATGCTATTTTGCAAAGATGCTGCTATTGTGCCCTTGTTATACCACTCCAAGTAATATTATACAGGATTCCTTTTCTGTGCTCTGGCAGGTCATGGAATGAAAATGTAGGATCAAGTGTAAGCGGTGGTTGTGGTGGCAACCATTCTTAACGATTTTTTTTGTCTTTCTGGGAACAAACCAAAAACCTTACAAACAGCATGAAAAGCAGTAATCCAGGTACTTTTCCTAAGAATGCAAGGTCACATTTTTGTAGGGTCCTGTTAGTGTTATTTTGTAGTGTTAAAGATGTGTTTAGTCTGACACATCGATTAACTAGCTAAACAAACAAACAAACAAGAGTTGACAGTTCATTCATCTAAAATCATTAGGTATTCTTAGCTGCTCTTATACAAAGGACCTCTCTTAGGAAAAGAGAACAGTGAACTTCACAGGGAATATGAGCCACTATTGCCTTGACAACCTGAATGATTTGGATTTTGAGAAATTACAAACCACTGTGATTACAATTATATCTCCATAGTCTTGCTGTTAAGATTTAAAAATAATTGGGGTAACATTCCTGGAGGGAAAATGACTAATTTGGTCAAAATAATATAGCACCAGGATACTACTGACAGATAAGCGTTTAGCTCAATTGTTGATTAATCTTTTTCTAATGTCTCTATTACCATTAAATTATTACTATAACAAAGGTTGGAAATGTTATTATTTTTTAAAAGAGGACAGTTCTTGGATTCCTCTGGAATCCTCTGGTAACCATAGCCACCGCAAGGAATTGCTATCTAACAACATGCACCTTCTCCAGTGCCTGTAATATGTGAATGTTGGATGGGTTGGGATAAAAAACATCAGTGAGACAGTTTCGACTTTGTTGTTTCATGTGCATAAAAAAGCAAGGCCAGCTGGATCATTAGGAAGAGTGAGGCAAACATCACAAGGGGCAGATACACAGGAAGGAGCAGCAGTGGCAGCACAGCACCCATTCTTCCCAGGTCTCACGATGGATAAAGTGGATAGAGGGAAGCTCTTTTCTCCTTGACGAAATACCAGAAGCAGGGGACATCCACTCAGACTGAGTGTTGGGAGAGTGAGAACAGACAAAAGAAAATCTTTCTTGACCCAATGTGTTGTTAGCCTGTGGAACTCTTTGCCACAGGATGTGGTGATCGATACCTTTAAAAGGGGATTGGACAGCTTTCTGGAGGAAAAGTCCATCGCAGGCTACAAGCCTTGATGGGGATGTATAATCTCCAGGCTTCAAGGGAAGGTACCTAAAAATGCCAGATGCAGGGGAGGGTTATCAGGAGACAGCTATCTAGTTGTCTCGTGTGCTCCCAGAGCCATCTGGTGTGGTCACCGTGAGACACAGGAAGCTGGGCTAGATGGGCCCTTGGCCTGATCCGTCAGGGCCCTTCTTATGTTTTTATGTCCCCAGTCATTTGTCTTCTGTTGGAGAGCAGGCCTGTGTGAAGAAGTGTGTTGCAGAAAGGTTCCACTGTCAGTCTAGCTTGCTGTTGTATGTGGAATCTTCGGTTTGTGTGTGTCACACTTTACTTGAGAAAAATTAGAAATGCAGTGGACTTTGTCTTCTCATTCCTTTTCTACTGATGGGCAGATGTCACCATCATTATATAGCACTGATTCCCAACCTTGGGTCTCCAGATGTTCTTGGATTGCAACTCCCAGAAATCTTGGCCAGCAAAGTTGGTGATGAAGGCTTTTGGAAGTTTTGTTCCAAGAATAACCCAAGGTTGGGAGCCAATGTTGCTTCCAAACTGACTCTTCAGTCAATAGTCTCTTCATATACAATGGTGCCTCGCTTAACGGTGATAATCCGTTCCAGGAAAATCGCCGTTAAGTGAAAACATTGTAATGCGAAAAAAAAACCATTGAAACGCATTGAAACCCCTTCAACGCATTCCAGTGGGGTCAAAACTCACCGTCCAGCGAAGATCCTCCACAGGGCAGCCATTTTCACTGCCTGTCTTGCGAGGAATCCGTCCCAGAAAACAGCGGGGAGCCATTTAGTTTACCCAGTGGTTATTTTGAAAGTGCTGATCAGCTGTTTAAAAAACGTCGTTTTGCGAAGAATCGGTTCCTGAAGCAGGGAACCGATCATCGCAAAGCAAAAACAAAAAACCCCACAACCCATTTAGACCATTATTTTACGATCGCAATTGCGATCGCAAAAAGATAATCATAATGCAGTTTTATTGTAATGCAGGGCAATCGTAAAGCGAGGCACGACTGTACTTCTATCTATTTTACCCTTAATGATCAACTATATCACTCTGTACATTTTGCTTTACGTGACAGGGGCAAAACAAGCTAGCTTTCTGTTTTAGCACTTCTTTATTGGTCACTCTCCTAATTTAAAAATTCTTAGTATCTTGTAATGAATTCACATTTCACATGCTTCTGTGTTTTTTTATGCTGGCCGTGACTGAGAAATCCATGATTTCACACATAATGAAATCCTCAAAGCCAATTTTAAGTTTGCATTGCATATTACATTTTTCATCTTTAAGGATGCTGCTCCAAGTCATCTCTGTTTTGACTTTTATTATATAGCTATGCATCATACCAGTCCTGGTAAAAAGAAAAGAAACATTAGGAAATATGTACAGTATACTATTCAATGGCAGTAGCTCTGCCAGTCTCCCCAGCCTCCCAACCTCCACCATGCAACCAGAGATTGTGGAGTGCACCCGTTCACAACAACAGGGCTTCCTCTCAAAGGAGATGCTGGATACTTGCTTGTGCAAGCTCTGTAAATGTCACAGGGCATTCTGCTTGTGTGACAGGCTGTTACATGATAAGAACAATCAAACAGGATTCTCTTTTTTGAGATTTAATTGAGTATTTCTTAGTATTCAACAAGTATGTCTTCTGTATATTAGCTGCCTGTTTATTCTTCTGGTAGGTTTATCTTGGCAACATTATGGATTTTTTTCTATGTTTTTCTCTCTCTTTTTTTGGCAATTCACTTACTTCGCTCCATAAGACGCACCTAGCCATAGGACGCACCTAATTTTTAAATACCAAAAAATAAAGTAAAAATAAATAAACAGAGCAAATCCCACGCTGGATCTGCAAAAAAAATCACCAAAAAACAAAGCAACATAGAAACATACCCCCAGCCCAAATCTACCCTCCAAAACCCACCCAGAACATTTTTGTAAAAAGTAAAAAGCAGCACCTTACCAGTCCAAAGCCTCCCGGAGGTCCTCAAAAGTCAGCGATGGTGGCGTGGGGGGGACCCCCACGGGGCCTTCTGAGGCCTCCGGAGGCCTCAGAAGCCAGCGATGGTGGCGTGGGGGGACCCCCACAGGGCCTTCTTAGGCCTCCGGAGGCTTCAGAAGCCAGCGATGGTGGCGTGGGGGGGACAGTATTCACTCCATAAGACGCACACACTTTCCCCCCACTTTTTTGGTGAAAAAGTGTCTTATGGTGCGAAAAATAGGGTAATTTTCATCTTTTTAAATTAAAAAAGGCAGATTCTTAATCAAGGAATAGAGAAAACATGACACATACTCTGATGTACCGTATGCTAATAAGAGGAAAGATTCTGGTAAAGAAATATTTGCTTCTTTATACCATTGGGAAATCTTTTTTTAAAAAATCTTATCTTGCAACAAGGTCCATTTGGGAATTATGTGTCAGAACCATAATGGCCAGATCAGGTTTCCCCAACCTGGTGCCTTGCAGCTGTGCTGAACTGAAATTTCCTTTATCCTCTACTCACCTCACTGAAAATATTAAGTGCTGACTAAAAACCTATCCAGACTCACATATAGATGGGTATATGGATTGCTGTTGATACAGCTTAGTTTGAACCAATGATGGCCCTTTCGTTTGACAGAAAAGTGAACAGTTCTTTCTAGACATTTTGTTTTGTTTCCTTCATCCATTCTCTGGAACTTTGATTTCAGTTGATATTAGTCTGGCTTGGCAGGAGTGCTTTTGCACACATGCCCCTGTCCGCTGGGGTTAGAGTAAAAAAACAACACAAAACAAAAACAATAAAATGGCAGGGAGGCTTGTAGTCTGTGCTTTCCCTCCCTCTCTCCCTCTGCCTACCCACCCCCACTTCTGCCAAAACAAACAAACAAACAAACAAAAAACCCCAAAGTGAAGCTCCCAGACCCAAACTGTAGGGACAAATGTTTTTCTGATGATTCTACTGGCTGATGATTTTACTCTCTTAGGGAGTCTTTCTAGCGGGCTTGTAGGATGGACCAGTGGATCCCTGAAAAGGTTAGATGAGGAAGAATGTCTGAGGGGGGCAGTTATTCTGGAATCTTTGTTAATTTGCTGCAAATTATAGTAACGACTCCATGAAGGATTCCAGTTACTACCTCTGTAGGCTGTTTTGACAGAAAATGGAGTCATTTCCTCAGAGCAATTCCCAGAAGCATAAAAAATGAAGGAGCAATTAGATAGTAGGATATGTGGGGTGAACATAGCTTTCACATGCAAACACTGATCTACAAAGAAAATTAAACATATAAACTGATTTGATGTAACCAGTATGCCAGCATTGCTGTATCTTTCAATGGTGTTTTATCCAATGCACGCTCTATTTTACAGTGAGCTGTATTGGGCTTGGTATTCATGTGTCATGAGTCAAACCTTCTAGCTGTTCATAAAACTGAGAGTCTTTAACTTAATAAAGTAATAATAATTATTATAAATAAATAAATAAATAATAAAACAATTTTATTAATAAATTAGTTTTCTTTCATCTCTAGCTATTTGCACTTTCCCCTCAACTATATCACTCTGTACATTTTGCTTTTCATGACAGGGGCAAAACAAGCTAGCTTTCTGTTTTAGCACTTCTTCACTGGTCACTTTCCTAATTTAAAAATTCTTAGTATCTTTCCCCTCATTCTCCTCAGCTGCAAGTAGTCCTATCTCTCTTGTTGCCTCGTAGTCTAATACACTTTTTATTCTCTTAAATATAAAGGTTGCCCTTGACATTTAGTCCAGTCGTGTCCAACTCTAGGGCACAGTGCTCATCTCTGTTTCCAAGCCATAGTGTGAGCGTTTTGTCCGAAGACAGTTCCCGTGGCCCACGTGGCCAGTGCAACTAGACACAGAACACCGTTCTCTTAGGTGTCTCTTATTTCCCTTGTGCTTGAAAGTTATTGGAAAATAATGATCTGTTTTGTGAGGAACATCCCAAAATGTTTGGACCATAGGCCTTCTTAAATAAACCAGACTAAATTCTCCAAAGAATATACTTCTGAATGTTTAATTTAGTAGTTTGTTTTGTTTATTTAGTTGTGTCAAGTATTTAAACTTTCAGAATTCTTGCCCTAGGTACATCATTGTGGTTAAAAATCTAAGGGCTAAAACTAATCTTTAGTCCCAATTAGTGTAAACACCATTGAATGAGTTCTGTTTACTAAACCAGTACTTTAATTCCATTGATTTCATAGGTCTATCTCACTTGGGACTAACAGGTGGATTTTAGTCCTAATTCTGAAAGCCACCCAATTCATTTTGAGATGACCATGCATTAACTAAGATTTCCAACTTTAGTCCATGCAGATATGTTGTTCTGTGTAATATTTGTGGCAGATCCATTCCTTGATCCATGCTTGTATCATTAGAATCCACTTGACTAATCATACATTTCCATCCCAGGTTTCCCGTGTGGAAGGATAGGTCATGTTACAAGATGTAGAAGAATGAGTTGGGGCTCTTTTAGTGAATAAAATCCGTTCTTGTATAGGTCTTCTCATACAAATTGATTGATTTCCAATTTGTTTTGTTTTTTTTGTTTTGTTTTGTTTTGTTTTTTTTGGTCTTAGAAGGCAAGGTCAATTCGCTTGTTTCCTTAGGCAGGGAAAAACTAAATCATCATCATCATCATCTGAGAACTGCAGAGCTGGAAGGGACCCAATGGATCACTGAGTCCAGCCCCTCTTCTGATATTGATGTGAATCTGAACTCTTGCTTCCAGAAATCCTAAACTGCTAAACACAACAGACAACACAATCATACCCAGCCAACTTTGGTTGGGATTAGATATGGACACATCCTCAGTTCGGACGTTTGTGCCACTTCGCGTGGTGCCAAAAGTTTATTTCCCCTGCCTCTCCGGTCAATGACCCACTCACCAGTCGGAGTGCATTCCTCTCCTCTTCAGCTGTGCAACCATTCCCTGGAAGGAGTATGGGTCTCCTTAACTAATCACTCACTCATATGAGGCAGGACAGACAAACCTATGTGCCTGCTGAGGACTGGTAGAACAGCCAAAGAAAAGGAGGAGAGGAGCACCCTCTGACTGGTGGGTGGGTCATTGGCTGGGGAGACAGGGGAATGACACAAGCTACACCTGTGGTGTTATGCGTACAAACCAGCATGAACCTCCAAACTAAGGTTCATGCCCATTTCTAATCATCATGACTGAGGATGGCGGGTATTTAATCTAACATATCTGCAGGGTACCAGGTTAAGGAAAGCTGATGTACAGTAAATAGAATATTTTAATATTCCTCTGTCCTAATGCCTTTAATATACCTTTCATACGAACAAGTATTTGTCTGTCCCTGCCTGCCATTTCTTTTCCTTCCGAATTGCAGAGAAAAGAAGTGACATCCAGCAACTTTAGTTTTCTAATGGGCATCTCCAGTTGGTGAACTTTTTCTTTTAGTGAAACATCAACTGGAGTCTGACAATCTGGAAGACAAAAAAAAGCCTCTAGGCAACAAGACAATTTTCTTTGCTTGTCATATTAATATGGAGAAATTGTGACATTATTGTAACCTTTTAAAGCAAGGTTAGTGCTGGTGTTAAAGAGGAGATTATGGCAGGAGTGAGAGAACAGCTTCTACTTTATGGAAAAAGATCATTTTGTCTTAAACAGTTCCATTAATATCCAGCTTAAGCTGTCTTTAAGTCCATGGCTTTTCTCTTTGGTTGGCTTTCACGCCACTTTGAGTGTTCCCAAATTATCTCTCCTGAGCTCACTGACTGTCAGAATCTTATGGATAATCTGAAATAGCAGTTCCTAAGGGAAATGTTGTACCTGTAGCAATTGAACTTCCACTTCCTACTGTTTTCTCTGATTTCATTGTTGCAGTCTCTGGGCATCTGCAGAAGAGAAGGGCAGTCTAACATTGTTGGCCCCAGGGGTGCAATTCAACCATTCTTAACTTCTAATAAACAAATACAGAAATGTATGGAAACCCCCAATCAGCTCTGTATCCAAATAATGGCCCGCTCTGCCGGTACCCTTTAGGAGTAGAGATGGGGATATTCGTACAGTATTTATATATGAACACGAATATCGTCATCGCAGCTGGCCCTAATGAGGATCCGGCCTCCAGGACTGGACCATTCACGTGTCCTGCTGAAACACCAATCCTGCTTGTCTTGCCAGTGGCGCCTGGAGCTCCACTCTCTTCCTGCTCTCTCAGCAACCATGCGGGGAGACTCGTCCTCTCACCCCCTTCCAGTGGCCAGCTGAGCAGGAAGAGAGAGGAATCTATAGCCTTTGCATTTACTCTGTTCCTCAACCAAAAAAAATGAGGTACATTAATTGCATATCTGATTTTATATGCAATTTTTGGAAATGAAGTGAGAAACAGGCACAACTTATTTATTTCCAACAAGATCACATTCAATCAAATCCATTTCGTAACACATCCTGATTAACATTGAGGTTTCTGTGTACCCAGGAGAAATTTAAGGAAATGACAAAGCACCTGGCATGTCTGTCTTAACTAATCTTGGAGTGCCCACATTTCCCATCTGGATTATTGTGGCAATGTGTTATACGTGAGACTGCCTTTCAAAGCAGCCTGGAAACTTCAGCTAGTCCTTTAAGACTGCTAACAGAGATCACAGCAGGTGTAGGGACAATTGTTGTTACACACCATCAAGTTGCATCCAACTTAATGGTGACTGTAATGGGCTTTTCAAGGTATGTGGGATATTTAGTGGTTTTACCAGTGCGAGACCACATTGAGTTTCCATGGCCAAGTAGGGATTTAAAGCCAGGTTTACTAGTTCCCAGTCCATCATTTAATTGCACCATGCTGGCTCACTTACCTTGGAGTAAGCCCCATGAAGCAGAGCAGGTCTCTTTTCCAAATAAATATCCCTGTGATTTTCCTGTTAGCAATTTGAGTCTGAGGCAGGGGGAACCTTTATTTCATTTAAAGCTCCCAGAATCCCCCCCCCCCCAGCTAGCATGACTGGTCACTGTACTGGCTGGGAGGTTCTGGAAGTTGTATATTTTTAAAGGAGCAATGTTTTCAAGGTCTGCCCTCTGCCTCTTTCTTGTTTTTGACTTTTAAAGTCCTTACCAGTTTGGGATGTGGTAACTTGAGAAATCATGTCTGTGCCCTCATAAAAGATACACAAGAAGGCTATGACATAGGACATTGTTAAAAATGGCACCCCAGCCTATGGAATGCTCTTGCTAGAGAGCCTTACACAAGTTTTCTTTTTACTGTAGTTATTTCTGCACCAATTATAGATTTTTTTTTTATTTTGACACGTTTGCAGTAGTAAATTCACTCTTAAGTCACTTTTTTGTTTCGTTTTTTATTTATACTAGGCAATATAATTTTGTTTAATTTTCTCTGCTGTGACCAAGAAATGTTATGGTGCCATTTGCTGTTGTTGCTTGCTGTGTTTTATTCAGAACTTGGAAGATTAGGTTTGAAACATAATTCATTAATGTTAAACATCAAACATGGGGAGAGTAATTCATTCTTGTCACTAGGAGATGAAACTATTTAATTCATTGAATAGCATGAATTTAGTCATTTATTAAACAGCTGTGAAATAAATAGTGGGATTTATAAAGAATGGCATGTGAATTATCATCGTTGCCCCTAGTGGTGCATTATCTACTGGCTCCCTCAAAAGTTTCACCATTTTTAAATTACGTCTTCAATCTGGGGAAAGCACCGTATTTAAAGAACCTACCGTATTTAAAGAACACCGTATTTAAAGAGGTGTGTTCCAATTGGTTTGTTCGGCATCAGCTGACATCAGTTCCATAAAGCTCATGACTGGAGGAAGTGACTAAAGGAAGCCTGTTTACAGAGGCCAGGGTTCTCTCCTCAGCTATTTCAGCTTACTTCCGTGCAAAAGATGCCCTTCAATTTTTATTTAGTGTAATGATTTTAGGAAAAACTAGTGTCTTTTGCATGGAAAAAATATGGTAGTTTTCCCAGACAAACTACCAATGTCATAATGCACTTTTTAGCTGAGAATAGTACTTTGCATAAGGTTTTCAGGTGGTGCCTTACCTGCATTTTACCCTGATGCCTATTTGTTTGTTTACATAGCAAAGAAGCTGTAAGGCTAATGAAATAAAGTAAAGCCACCATGTTTGTATTTTGAATTTTCACTCTGCCCATGTACTTAGTGGCAGGAGTCTTGTTGGCTTTAGCTTTGCACATGTAAAGCTGGTGATGTCATCAACCACAGCCATTTATCTTTAATTAAGAGTTATTATTCCATGTGTGTTAGGAATATGAGAATATATTGAAATGTTGTGGTTTAAGGAAATAAATGAAATATTCACGTTAAGTATAGAAGTTTACCTTAAGATAGCTCCTTTATCAATATAATTATCAATGCACCAGAACAACGGAAGAACTAATTTCAAATTTATTAACAGCAGCAAGATAAATGGTAGCAAGGAATTGGAAAGTTAAGTACAATTTTCAACTGGAGGAATGATATAAGGAAGTTTGGGATATAGTTATCAATAATAAATTAACATGTAATACAAAAAATAAGAAGGGATTGTTACATAGGGATATTTTTTATTTATATATAGGAAGATTTTATTGAGTTTGTGTTTTGTTTTATTTTTAAAGGGAAGGATTGTGTGCCATCACAAGAATCAATGCAGTTTTAGAAAGTGAACAGGCCACCGTAAGGAAGGAAATTGTTTTATCTTTGGATGGTCCAGTGGGGCACACCAGGGTTATTGTTTTGGTTTTCTGTTTTAAGGTTTTTCTATGTAGTTGTGTTACGTTTTAGATTGCATTAAATCAATCAATAACTTTTTTAAAATGAAAAGGTTTCTTATTCCCCCCACCCAACCCCAGGTTTTGAAGCTCTGTAGGGTCCCTTGCAACTGGAAGCAGAGACCAGTGGCAACAATTTTCAGACATTAAAGGCACCCATGGCCCCCAAAGATTTCCCCAGGTTGAAAGGGATCCCTAGGGAGCCTTGGGACCTGAGCAGGACGGAAATAGGAAATACTTAATTAAAAATCAAAGACTTTGGCTGATGGCATCATTAGTCTTACATATATGGAGCTGCACGAACAGGGTTCCAGCCCATGTCTTACTGTCATATATTTTGGCACACACACACACCTCTAGCTCCCAAGCACTGTTTGACTGAACTAACTAGAGAGGAAAGGATGTGATAGTTTGTTTCAATATATATTTTTATGTAACATTTAAACTCACAAATTAACATGAACTACTGTACTGTGAATTAAAAGGGATGTGGTGGCACTGCGGGCTAAACCGCAGAAGCCTGTGCTGCAGGGTTGGAAGCCCAAGCAGTCGTAAGATCGAATCCACGCGACGGAGTGAGCTCCCGTCGCTTGTCCCAGCTCCCGCCAACCTAGTGGTTCGAAAGCATGCAAATGCAAGTAGATCGATAGGGACCACCTCGGTGGGAAGGTAACAGCGTTCCGTGTCTAAGTCGCACTGGCCATGTGACCACGGAAAATTGTCTTCGGACAAAACGCTGGCTCTATGGCTTAGAAACGGGGATGAGCACCGCCCCCTAGAGTCGAACACGACTGGACAAAAATTGTCAAGGGGAACCTTTACCTTTACCTTTACAGTGAATTAAACTGAACAAGCATTCCTATTTGCACTGAAAGCAAGATCAATAGTTGTTAAACATTGGTTCCAGTTCTGTGTGGATTCTGCAATAAAAGGTGACTCTGGAGGAATTACATGTTTCATCCTGGTGTATGACTATTCAATTTGCATCCTTCAAGTTAGTTTATTTCTGTTTTGCCTTCATTTTTGTGGTCTTTTTTCATGCTTAATGCTCAGCCCTTGAGAATATGGGAAGAAAATGAAGGATCAGAGGTCATTGCTGTCTGTTGCTGGCAAAAGGAAAACAGAGTTGACACGGAAAAGTCTAAATGTTGTGGAAGTTAGAGCAGAGGGTGTGGGAGTAGGAAGGACAGCTAAGAATAGCTGTCTGCACCTGACTGAACAGCAAAAATACTCTGAGGCATTAGAGTGGCAAAGCACACACACGGTGGTAAATAACCATTCTTTTCCTCTGGTATTGCATCAAGCATACAAAGACATTCTAGCATCCATACAGAATAATACTGTATGTTCAAATATTTATCTATTTAAGGAAGAAAGCAATGTAACTGAGGAGGGTAACACATTAATATTATGTGATAGATCTGTTGTTATGTGCTGTCACATTACATACGGAAACCCTATGAATTAGTGACCTCCCAAATGTCCTATTGTTCATAGTCCAGCTCAGTTCTTGCAGCTCAGAGCTACAGTTTATTTTATTGAGTCAGTCATATTCAGTCATCTTATTTTCCCACTGCCTTCCAATTTACCCAACATTATTGTCTTTTCCAGTGAGAGTTGCCTTCTCATGATGTGCCAACGCATGATAGCCTCAGTCTAGTCATTTTGCCCTTAGAGAGAGTTCAGGGTTAACTTGATCTAAACCCAGCTATTTGTCTTTCTGTCAGTTCATGGTATATGGAAAGTTGTCCTCCAGTTACACATTTCTTACGATTTGATGCTGTTCCTATCAGCTTTCTTCACTGTTCAGTGTTTTTATATATGTACAACTACGTAGCAGTCGGGAATACCATAGTATAGACAAACTTGGTCTTGGTCTCCAGTGACACATCCTTACTCCAAAAGATCTTTTCTAGTTCTTTTATAGCTGCTTTTCCAATTCTTAATCTTCTGATTTTTATTTATTTATTTATTTTTTGGCTGCAGTGTCCATTTGGACTGATGACTGAACTAAGGTACAGGAAATCTTTAAGTATTTCATTCTATCTATTGTCACCATCAAAGTTATTTAACTCTTTAATCATGTTTGTGGCCTTCTTCGTGTTCAGTTGTAATCTTTTTATGTGACTTTTGTCAGTATTTGCTCAGCTACTGCTACTTTCAGTCAGTAAGATGGTACCATTGCGTATCTTACGTCATTGTTGTTTCTTCCACTAATTTTAACTCCTCCTTCATCTGAGTCTAATACAGTTGTTCATCAGATAACGTTGAAAGATCAACTAGCCACCCAGAGTGGTAGAATTTACCAGATGGGCGGGATATAAATCAAATTGTGTTTTGGCATCGTAATGTAGTGTTTTTATGATTTAGAACTGTTTATTTACATTGTTTACTGTATTATTTTTAAGGTTGTTAGCCGCCTAGAGTGGTCCTTGCTTGACCAGATAGGCGGGATATAAATAAAATAAACAGACAGACAGACAGACAGACAGACAGACAGACAGACAGACAGACAGACAGACAGATAGATAGATAGATAGATAGATAGATAGATAGATAGATAGATAGATAGATAGATAGATAGATAGATAGATAGATAGATAGATAGATAGATAGATAAAATAATAATCTGGTCTGACTCCTTTGTCTCTCCAGTTCTATGTGGGGCTGCCTTTGAGACTGACGCCGAAACTCCAGATGGTACAAAATGCGGCGGCCAGACTTCTTACAGGGGTGAAAAGTATCAACATATTTTCCCCACGCTGGCCGCCTTGCATTTGCTGCCTATTTGTTTCCACATTGATTTCAAAGTTCTTACAATTACATAAAAAGCCCTAAATGGTTTAGTACCTCGATATCTGGCAGAGCGCCTTCTCCCAACAAGTTCTGCCAGAGTCACTTGTTCCAGCCAAGCCGGACATCTGAGGGGCCTAACGCCAAGGGAGATCCAGAGGAAAGAATGAGGAACAGGGCCTTCTCAGCAGTGGCCCCTCGATTTTGGAACAACTTGCCAGTAGAAATCCACTTGGCTCCCTCTCTGGGTTGGGTGTTTTCAGGAACAGACTTAAAACCTGGCTATTTGAGCAGGCTTTCCCTCCTGCCATATCTTAATATGTCTTAATGGCCACCTTGGATGTATAATATATGTTTTTGGTTTTATTGTTTTTAAATTTGTAAACTGCCCAGAGTAGACCTTTGGTCTAGATGGACGGGATAGAAATCCAATAAATAAATAAAATAAATATTTTGTCCTAACAGTAGCACCTCTCCAGATTATCACCAGATCAGTCAAACACTGTGGCACATCCATTTCTTTTACATAGTTTCTCATGATCCAAACAGCCAAAGGCTTTGCTGTAGTCTGTAAAGCATAGACTGCCTCTTATCTGCAACTCTGTGTTCCAGTGGCCAACATATATTTTCAATATGGTTTGTAGTGCCACTTTCTTTTCTTGATCCAGCTTGAATATATGGTATATCTTGATCCATATATGGTAAAAGTTTTTGTTGCATAGCCTTGAGCATCAGTTTTCTTGCATGGGAGATTACTGCAGTGGTCATATAGTTGCTGCACTCTTTGGCATCTCCTTTCTGTGAAGAACTCTCTTTTTTTGGAACAATTTTTTTTTTTGGAGCAACTGCATAGTTATTATTAAGAAAAGATTTCTGTGACATCTCTCCCTCAGAAACAACTTTTTTCTTTCTTGCAACCTACCCTGTTTCCCCGAAAATACGACAGGGTCCAAAATGCATTAGGGCTTATTTTCAGGGGATACTTTATTTTTTCATGTACAATCTACCTTTATTCAAATACAGTCACGTTCTCTTCTGGTTGCTGCACAATGGTGGAGGATGGGCTTTCACTTAACTAGGGCTTATTTTTGGGGTAGAGCTTATATTATAAGCATCCTGAAAAATCATACTAGGGCTTATTTTCAGGTTAGGTCTTATTTTCAGGGTATCAGGGAATTATTTACTGCTGTTCCACTTTTACCTTGCATTCCTGAAAATTTGAAGTCTCTACATGTGTCTTTTACCCAAATTGGCTATTTCACAAATGGGTGAAAATTGTAGTTTTCTTTTTATCCTGTTTCCCTAAACAAAGGAAACAAATTTGAAACAAAGGCCCATTGGCCCATTCTTCTACTGTCTCCATGCCTATTCTCGGTCACTATGGATAACATGGCTGCACATCTGGAGTTTTCATGGATTCTTTCTCTTCACTATCTTGCAAATTACTGTAACGTAAAACACAATTTCAATTATCTGTTAATGAGTGAGTGCAGGATTGCAATTTAAGGCCGGGGATTACAGTGCATCTCTTTCTCGAATCTCACCTCAGGCACAATCTTAATTGCTCAGCTTCAGCTAGTCCCTGTTTCTTGCACTCAGACCTCCATATTTAATCATCATACATTAATAATAATATAATACTGTCATACAAGCTTCTGTATTTAGAAAGTAATTTGAACAGTTTGTGTAGCAAGCCAATGCATCACTTCTCAGAGGTAAGTGCTATTGAATTCAATGTAACTTACTCCCAGGTACTGTAAGTATATGTGTATGTTATATAGCATTGCAGACTAAAACAAAATAAAGCTGAGAGAGGGTTTTTTGTCCCATTTATTTCAACATTGAATTATGTTCTCAATTCTCTCACTCAATTGAGCTTTCACTGTAACCTTCTGCCTACACTCCTGAAGGTAGACTTCATTCATCTCAATCTCATAACTGTATTGAAACTGGTGTTTGTGGACGGCTGGGCTGATAAAATAGACACTGCTGCCTTAGAAACTAACTGCTTCCAGAACAACTTCTTACTTCATTTTTATTTTTTGATGTACTGTAGTAGGTAATTTATTTGCTTGTTTGCAGCATATACATTTTATCAAGGATGTTTCATGGTGTTGTAACTTGCTAAAGGTTTACAAAGGGCTGCTGTGGTTTTGCTGAGGGAAGCCTCCGCCACCTCTGCTGCCATCTTTGCAAAGGGCTGCTGTAGTTTCCCTTGAGGCTAGTTCCACTGCCACAGCCACCATCTTGGGAAAGATGGTGGTGGCAGTAGTGGCGGAGGCCTCAGAGGCGTGGGTGGTGGTGGACAAGGTAAGTAGGTGATGGGGGAAGGGGGGCAGGCTGTGGGACTGGGAGCCTCAGTTGTGCGGGCAGGGAGCTAGCCTTGCCCTTCCCTCTCTGCCTATGGACCCACTGTTGAGCTGTTCAGTGGGCCCATAGGGGTCTTCCCTCTCTGCCTGTGGTGGATGAATAAAAATGGGTAAATATTTGTCCCTTCATATATGTCAAGATCTCCAGAATTGACAAATACGAAGGGACAAACATTCAACAAATCAGTGATTTATGATGAATATTGTGATTCATTCTTTTAATTCATCCCCATGTTTACTCTCTACCAGATTTTCAAAAAAAATGTTGCTACAAATTCTTCCTTCTTATTGAGGAATCTGCTTGTCAGTCTGTGCTTCTTAGGCACGAGAGCAATCTACTGTAGTCATTAGGCAGAGGATGGTACCATTTCAAACAAGCAGATTTGGGCTGTCATGACAGGGGAACAAATTATTGTTGGAGTTTTATTTATAGCCTTGCATTCTGTCTGTAATTTGTGTGACTGAGAGGTAAATAAATGGATTTTTTCCCCCCACCTACAAATGTCTCAGAGGAAGTTATTGAGACTTTAAGTGCCAGTTAATGAGACAGGGGTGGACTGTGGGGAACTTGTTAGATATTCTCAGTGGTTCTCTGTTCTTCTACTGTATAATGAAAGGGAATTTTACCAGAAATCCAAAACTTGGCAACAATTGTTAGTTACTGGATTTGTTATTCCTGCATGTTTACTGTCACTTAAGGGATGACGTGATTGTGGGATTTCCTGCATCCGGTGCCAAAATAATTTTACTGGCTTTGCCTATCATACATTTTAGCTCAGGTGACAGTCAAGCACCAGTTGCTGCTGTATGTGAGACAGGAGGCGAGTCGGGATCACCACTCGCCGGAGCACCATCCCTTCTCACCAAGGAGAGTGGAAGGAAAGGAGGACTCCAGTTGATTCCGGAAAGTCCCAGAAGCAGAGGCAGGAGAGAGAGGGCTTGAAGGGGATGGGAATAAAAGAGACAGAGTTAGAAAAGGCGGGAAAGGAGAATGAACAGTGGGAGGAGAATGAGGCAGGGGAAGGACAGGTAATAGAGAAGGGAGAAGCATTACCTCCAGGATAGGAGTGGATCTGGTTGCAGGATCCATGGACCCAGAAGTGGGAAAAACAAAGAGTGCCCAGGGAAGAGGCAGACCATAGGAGACGATCCATGATTCCTCCCAGACCAACCTATTGGGGAGAGGCAGAAGCTAAAGAATGGAGAAGAAAGCTGAGAGAAGAGAGAGAATGGGTAGAGCAAGAGAGACAAGGAAGAAGGGAATGATGAGTACAGGAGATGAGGAAGAGGGAGGAGTGGAGAAGGTCTGGGGGACATTGGAACCCGGGAGAGGTGCCTAGTGGGAAGATCTCATTGGCGACGCATCCGTGCTCTTGTTACCTGTACTGATGGGGGCAACACTAAAGGAATGGGCACTGCCTGAGTTACCAGGACCTTGGAACACTAATTGTGGCAACCCTTTTGTGTTTGAAGAATGGAAGCCCCTTTCCACCCCGTTGGAGGAAGGAAACAAAGACTTTACACCAGTTGACTTCCGGCTTGATGCTGCAAGGAGACAGCAGCAGGAGGACGGAGCTTCGTCCCCTGGGCTGAATTCTGACCTGTTTGGGACCCCCAGGGGGTTAAAACCACCCCAAAGAGGTGGTGAAATGGGGGAGACACCTGTTGATCCCATGGGAGTGATGGTGGTTACCCTGTTTGATCCGGTTAAACTCCCCAATCAACCAGCGGGTGGAAACAAGCAGCTGAGAAGCTTGCTTGCAAGTCATCGGCAGCAGGCAGGTGAGAAGTGACAACCCTAATTAACATTGTTACCATTGGGTGAGAAATATTTATAACTATTCTATTTTATGACCATCCCTGGATGAGACAATCCCTATAACAGAAAAGTGTCTCTTAGCCTCACCACTTAAAGAGCAGCTGTGAATCTGGAGAGGGGAAGAGATGCAAAGAGAAGCAAAGAAAATAAATTGGACATTAATTAGACATTTAATTATACTTCAAGGAAGGAAGTTTGGTACTACTCCAGCGTTAGAAACTTTATCCTAAAATTATTAAGCAATTCTGAAGTTAAACTGGTAATGTTATGGCTACAGCTACTTACAGCTATCTACAGCATTGGGGAAAAGCCCAGAACATTGACCTTGAAGACTTTATGGAGACTTTGACTTTTTTTCTCTCAGAGGACTGACTGAAATACAGCGATGCCTCGCAAGACCAAATTAATTCATTCGGTGAATCATGTCGTCTTGCGAAATTTTCATCTTGCGAGGTGCGGTTTCCCATAGGAATGCATTGAAATTTAATTAATGCATTCCTATGGACGAAAAAAGTCAGAAAGAAAACGAAGTCAGAACAAAGTCACTTACAGTACCAGGTACTGTAGACCGAGCCCCGCTCCTGATGGTGCCTTGGTAGCCCCAGAACAGCCGGACACTGTGTGACCAGAGTGCCAAACAGCTGAGGCAGCAGCCATTTTGTGGTCGTCTCCGTTCCCTGCCCCCGCCTCCCAGTTGTTCGGCCCTGGGTCTCAGAGGCTTCCCAAGGCTTGCCCAGCATGGAAAAAGGCAGGGGTAAAGTCAGTCAAGGCACCACTGTAATTATAAGCAACCCATGTGACACAATGTTTAACAGGCATGAACTGAATGTAGATAGATTGAAAAACTAATAAAATGTTATTTTAAAAAAAGACTACACCAACTCAGGACAATGGTTTATTTGTTAGTTCAAAAATAAATGTTCCATCGTTACCACTGCAAACGTTGTCAAGTGATATTATTGGGGAAAGTAAGGAGATCCATGTCAACAACAGTGAACCCTCACACTGCACCTCAGAGAAACAAATGTCTTAGCTATTAAAATGTGCAACAAAAACAAGAAGAAAAGTATAAATTCATTTCCAAAAAATGCACCTCCTTTGCTGCTAGGGAGCTATTTGGACTCAGCCCGATACTGCCACTTGGGGAGGCCTTGCTTTCGTTCTGCTCTGCTCAGTCATGGCTTCAGCCTGGGAAGAAACTTTATCAATGCTGAGAATTAGATTTCCATTGTGTGGACGTTGCCTGGGAACATCCAGCAGCAGGGAGCAGAAGTCTCGTGAACCTCTTCAGAAAGCCCTAGCATTGGTTCTTCACATTCTTCAAGGCATATATCATAGGTCCAAAGGCTAAGTCCTGGTTTATGACTAAGTCAGTTAGGGCCTTCTCCAACTGTAAATAAAATTCCTTGTCCACAATAAAATCCCTGGCAGGCAGGCCACAATGTGGCTCTCTGTGGACATCAAAGAGTGCCTCAAGAACTCACTCCGCTTCAGATGCCAGGAGGGAGTGGCTTGGGCCCCACCCATCCCCTCGAGCGGAGTGCCATAGGAGGGAAAACGGGAGACCCTGGGCAGTGGTGGTGGCAGTAGGTGGGACCTCGTCCATATGGTCAGGAAACAGGTCTCCCTGCAACTTCCTTGTCCATGGCTCTTCTGCCAGGCCTGCCCATGAGGAGTAGTGGTGAGGAAAGGTCACCCCCTAGGCTCTCTGCCACCACCAGGAGCCAACTCGGGAGGAGGGCAGCAAGAGGGCTGGGTCTCTCCTGGGGCTGATCTCTCTGCCATTCCTCGTACTGACCTTGGGAGGAGAAAAAGGGACAACAAATTGGCAGTGGCAGCGGTGGCAGCAGTGGCAGGAACCTAGAGGAGAAAAGCAGGGGGATACATGTCATCTATAGTTCATGTGTGGTGTACCTTGCTTTATGTGACATTCTATACCACACTAGATGCTTTAGAAATAAAATTTAGTGGAATATGAATATTTAAACAAACATATAAATATGGCTCATATGTCTTTTTCTCTGTATGTGTATGAACGTACATGTCTGTCTATTTGTTACAGAACCAAATCTGTACGCAATCTGCATAAATGTGGGGCATTTCTTCTGACAGCTCAAGGGAAGCATTTTTTTCCCCTTCCACTGGTGGCCTTTGCATCAGGCAACAGGAAGGAGGACATTATCCTATTTTGCTTCCATGCCATACCCTTTATGCTCTATATTGCTGATTTACTCCTTCGATAGACCTAAATAGAAAACTCATTTGATTCAGGAATCTTCCTTACAAACATTTGTTACATGCTTCCAAAAGGTGTCTAATGCATACAGAGAAAGAACAGCTTCTGAAAAAATCCAGTGCTTAAATCCTATAACAAGGAAAACGAATAACTGGTGCACTAGGTGGTTTTGCCTAACACTACCGGTCTCACTGGGAATGCTAGGTACTGCTTTTGTACCCATTTGTTTGTTGTTTAGTCATTAAGTCGTGTCCGACCCCATGGACCAGAGCACGCCAGGCCCTCCTGTCTTCCACTGCCTCCCAGAGTTTCGTCATATTCATGTTGGTAGCTTCAATGACACTTTGTACCTATTACTGTTGGTAATGTGTGTATGAGGGACTTTGCTAAAGGGACAGACTCTTTCTGGCATCTATCCCGAGGAGCTGTTGAAGGTCCTCATTCTGAACAGTGAATCAGCATCACATTACTGTGAGCCTTCGACTGAAGTTCCTCTGCTAATACGACCATAGGAATCAATCTCAAGCAACTCAAGGGAGAAGCTTTAATTCTAAACTAAGTTAATATAAACATTTGGTTACTGGTATCCTATGAGCTTGAATTTTTTTTTCTTTTTTCTTTGCTTACAAAGCTGGTGCACATGAGAAGAAAAAGAGCTGGATTCCATTTAGGTCACACACTCTGTTTTAGGTAAGCACCTTTGTGAACATTATGAGTGTATCTTATATGGAGCTGTATAATGGTCCATTTAGTACAAAGTTATCTACTCTGGTGAGAGGTGGTTCTTCATGGTCTCAGGTAGAGATCTCTCCCATCACCTGGTAACACCATCTATTCAACTACAGAGACCTTTTGTCTAGAAAACATGTGTTTTATTAGTGAGCTATGTAAACTCATAACCAGAGCATTAAAACTATTCCCACCCCCGTTATTTGTCCCCAAAGACTACAATTCAAAGTTCCTCTTTCCAAGTGAAATGTAGATTTATCTCTTTTTAAACCGAGCATTATAATTTCCCAATCTTGGCTGAGACATTTCTAACAATGGCATATAAACACCAGGAATATGAGGTCCCTCCCCAAATATGCCTAGCATATCTGCTTTTCCCACAGCTTGGAAGAGTTACTTCTTGGACTACAGCTTCTCTAATTCTCTAGCAACTAGGGAACTGTAGTCTTGGTTTTCCCTTGTGACCCTTTGACCTTTTAAAATTTGTTTTTGCTTCCCACTTAACGTCCATGGCCTAGATATACATTATCCCTGTTTGAAACACTAGAAACATTGAACTTTTGGAAAGATGAAATAAAGTATTTGGAATTAATTTTTAAAATGTCATTTAAAAAGCAAAGCAGCCAAAAGAAAATGGCCCTGTTTAACAGAAATAACAACCAAGTTGCAGAAATTTACTCTGATGAAAACCAAGTGTACTTGGTGACATTTAACTTGTTCAGTATGATTATCTATGTGATAATTCAGCTAGCATGATTTCCCCCAAAGCTGAATATGATAGATTTCCTGGTTCTGAAGCAAATATTTGTGCTTGCCATGTCTCTAAGCAGCAATATAAAACCAGAATTTAGAAATCTTTATAGGTGTGAGGTGACCACCATTTTTAAAATGCTGTTGTCTGGAAAGGTTAGATGTACCTTTGAGCTTTACAGTAGATAGATACCATCTTTTTCAATTACAGTATATTATACTGAATGTACCTAAGGGCATGTTTATATAAGCCAAAGATATTAGTATTAGGAGCAAATACTTGGTGAATTGTCTGGGTGGAGACCATGCTGCATCTGTGCTGTGTGTGTGATACCTGCCAACCTGCTGGCATTAAAAAAAAAGTCCAATGACTAATATATTAATGATCCTGTTAGTGACTCTGGGCGTATCTGCACTGGTCCTTTTGGTGTGGGCTGGTGAGATCTAAATAGGGTCACTTGAGGGCAGGGGAAAGAGCAGTATGCCATTTGGCACAATCCTCATGTTCAAATGGAATATTGACCTCAAGTGACCTTTCTGCTCTTCCACTGAATACCCCCTCTGCTCTTCAGGGATGTGTATCTGCTAGATCAGTGGTTCTTAACCTTTTTAAAAGAAAAGCCCCCTTGAGCCATTGGGGAAGTTAACATGGCCCCCCTCCCCACGGTGGCAGCAGCACCGGACCTGCTGCCAGCATCAGCTGCTCTGGATCTGCCTCCCGGATCAGCACTGTGGCTGCAGCCGCCTTCTTAGGTTTGGCTTGCTCCATTGCCCCCATATCGCTCCCCTTTTGTTCCTTCACCCCTGTGTCGCCTTTTTTGTTCCATCACCCCCCTGAAAAATGAAATTGCCCAGGTTAAGAGCCACTGTGCTAGATCATTGCTGATGCATTGAATCACTTCTTATTAAATTTTTAAAATATATTTTTTCTGCATAGTGCTGATCAACGAACTGCCTTCAGCTGTAGTTTTGTTTGGCACTATGTACAAGAGAAAGAACACTTTTCTTTTGTTTAATCTAGGTGATTCAGGACATCAGTGATGGTCTAGCACATACACAAAAAATAATTATTTCACTTCTCCTGCCCTTCCACCAAGCAGCAGAAGAAGTGTTCAATTTACCAATATCCTGAAGCAATTTCTTTATTAAGCCACTTCATGTTACTGAAAATTGACAGTGGAAGGAACCTTGGCAGCTATGACAGCTGCAATGCTCAATTTGAGTCAATTCCCAGCAATCACACCTGCTGGGAATGAACTAAACTACAGTGCACCTTCCCACACCAAAAAAAAGGAGACATCCCTGACAGGGCTCAAAAAGATTTGTTTGTTCTTTTTTAGTATGTGCACACTTATTGTTTCAGCTTTAAATATTGTCTTTCAAGGAGAAAGGGTCTTTTTAAGGAGAAAAGGTGGGGGTAAAATGTTTTAAAGAAATAAATAAAGTAGTGGAGGTTGTTGTGGATTTTTCGGGCTCTTCGACCATGTTCTGAAGGTTGTTCTTCCTAACATTTCACCAGTCTCTGAGGACAGGAGTATTTATAGCTGTGGGATCAGCTTTTGTCCTTTTCAGAACATGCCCTAAAACAACCTGGACATGAAATTCTATTTCAAAATACTGAAGTACTGGACAACACCAGCAATCGTTATGTTAGACTGCAAAGGGAAGCCATTGAAATCCACAAACACCAGGAGAGCTTCAACAAAAAAGAAGAAAGTTTAAAACTCAACAAAGCCTGGCTCCCAGCACTGAAAAAAACAGCCTGCAAAAGGTCAGAGAAGTCTACCCAACTACAAGGACTGGTGAACACTGCACACAAAAGACCAGCTAACGACACCCATCAGTCACAGTGACAGATAATCTCTCCCTCTTATCACAACAATACACCCACAACAAAAAAACACGCTGATCACCACAATCGCCCATCTCCTGAAAAAGACAATACTCAACTATCTAAACAAACTGCAGCAGAGCACAGAGTTCTGACTCCTGTCCTCTGAAGATGTCGGCCACAGAGGCTGGCGAAACGTTAATCAGAACAACCTTGAACATGGCCAAAGAGCCTGAAAAACCCACAACAATAATCAGATCCCAGTTGTGAAAGGCTTCAAGAATACAAATTAGTGGAGGTTTTCGACCAGCCAGAATCTCATGAGTTTACACTGGATGTTAATTAAAACAGACTATGGTTGATTCAAAAGAAGTTTTACTGTGTCTATTGTTGACAGGAATGCAATATGACACAAGGTAACAAAAATAAAACATAGAGACCACTGCTGGGAAGCCTTCTTGAGCCCAGCTGGTCATGAGGCTAGGTGCTTCACTCTCAATTAATGCATGATTTTGGAGATTTGGTTTCTGTCTTCTTAAATAGACCTCTGTGTTCTAACATTGGTGAGTGATGGTAGAAATTAAGCAACTGAACAGATTCTCTTTTATGCAAAAAAGAGCATAACTTGTATATGATTGGATCATGTCCCCATGTTTACTGAAGATTCCAGTACATAACTGTAAAATATAAAAACATAGAAACAACAAATGGCATTTCTCTAGCAAGACTTATTCATTGAAGTCCATTAATGTCTTATTTTGTGTTTGCCATTAACTCCAATGCTTATCACAATTCAAATTAACCTTTCATCATGATTTATACATGGGGTAGACAGGAAACAACCTCCTACTTTACGATTTCCCTTTCCATGTGTCTCAAATGTCTCCAGTCTTCCTTCAGTATAGGCAATTTATTCCTTTAATGTCTTTCTATAAAAATCACTGTTTCCTAAAGACAGGAACGGAATCATAATTGAAAATGCATTTGACTTCAGTCAAATAGTGCTTCATGGAAAGTTCCTAAAGTTTGCCTTTCAGTTTTGTCTTCCATGCTTGCTGCTTATGGTAAGATCTGAATCCATGGCTGAAAGAAATGTTGCCTGCAGGAGGCCCAGATAGAAAGTAATCCTGGGTACCACCACTGTCTGACTCTGACTACTGCGGAGAATGCAAGGAAGCTCATGCCATCTGCAGAATTCTGTCTCCAGGGTGTTTGCTAATAATGAATCATCATAATGTGCCATTAAATCAGTTCTGGCTCATGGCAGCTCTTTTGAGTGTCTTCTAGGTACAGAATACACAGAAGTTTTTTACCATTCCCTTTTTCTGAGGGCATCCAGGAACTATGCAGGCTCCCCAAGGCTGCCTCTTCTGGGATGCAGAATGGGGAGCAGAACTCCCAGTCTCTGGCTCCACAGCCAGGTGCCTAACTCACTGAGCTATCCAGTCTGCTAAATAATGAATACAAGAATCTTATTTAGGAGGACCCACCACTTAGCCCTAAAGAACATTATTGTGTAGTTCCTCCATCTTCTTCCTCAAAATTGCAGCCCTGTTTACACATTACACACTTGAAATGGGGGGGGGGACAGGAGCATGCATATAGATCCGGCCTGTCTCCCTCACATCCTGCTTCTTCAGAACAATCACAGAAACCCCATAACCCCTTAGAAGCACTGCTTCGGGCCTCTGCTGTGAATGTACAAGCATCTGCTTGGCCTTTAGAAAGGTTGGAGACATGGATCTAAGTCTACGCTTTTTATGACAAGTACATATCCAGTAGAACTCACCAAAAGTCCATTCAGTTTTACCATATAAAAGGCATCTTGTGAATGGGCCACCTGTGGTTAGGTAAACATGAATATGTTCCTCTGCCCTCTCTCAGTACTACTATGAAGTGGAAATCATATGGGCGGAATGTGGACCCAGCCACCTATCATGTTATCAGTACAATATTAATAATCTGGGGTATGTATTCCTGAATCTGAGTAAAAAGAGGCTGAAAAATTCTTGCTGTATTGTGTTGAACAAGTCTTGAAATAATATTTCGCCTTTATTTCTTCTTCTTCTTTTCTTCCTTTCCTTCTTCGTATCCTAAAGGTATACTTTATAGTCAGAGAAAAATCACAGTATCCACAGCTTGTCTTCATTAGTTTTGTGACCCAGCTGGCTCCCACAACTCAAGCTGTTCAGAAGGTGAAAATGAAATGCACGTTTACAAGCTTCAGCTTGTTTTGTGGTCCATGACTAGCTCAAACTAACTCAGCTGTTGCATAAAACCTTTTACAGAGCCGTTATTCAGCAAGAGGAAGGGACATTGTGTGGAGTGCAAGCAAGCCAGTCTATTAGGAAGGTTGCTGGAACATGACCCCTGAAATGCTGTCTCCTGTGAGAGCCTAAAATTGGAATTGCTGCCTCAAAAATCAAATCTATTTTGGGCACTAGGATATACTCTATTCAACAGCATTGAGGCTCCCAACAAAATAAGAAGCAATAGTTTTATAGTAGATAAAGTGAACCATGTGAAAGATTGTGAATGCCAAGGAAAATGAGCTTGAAAAAATTATTTTTTTGGGTGGGGGAGCTAACAGTTACACAGTCCTGACCATTGGCTATTCTGGCTAACAGTCTGCAAGTTGTATTCCAAAAATGATAATTATTCCAAGCTATGAGGGTTCTACTTGTGATACTCCATGGGGCAAAGGAGGACAATGCCCAATCAAAATAGCTGTCTGTGTGACAAAGAAGCTACAGCTCCCTCTTCTTACAGTTACAGAGTTAGAAAAAGTGGGGAAAGGGCTTATTCTGGGGAACAAGATGGTCATGTTCCACTCAATTAAGGGAGTGACTTTCCTCAATGCAACCCTCTACATGTGAGACACATGTTATTTCCTACATATAGCCTGGTTCTGTAGTGAGTTTTTTTTTAATATGCAGGGATAAAACACACGTGTCTTTCTGTAAAATTCTGATGGCAGATGGAAGCTGCAAACTCATTTGCTCATCAAAGCATTATCAAATTCCCAGTGTGGTGTACTGCGTAGTGACGGACTAGGACTCTGGAGAACAGGGTTTGAATCCCCACTTTGCCATGGAAACTCACCAGGGATGTGAAACTGGTAAATCCAACCCATAAATATCTCATTTATCTTGAAAACCCTGTTAGGGTCACTGTAAATCGGTTCCAGCTTAATAGAACAGAACACAACACACTCATAAGAAATACCGGTATGTTGTTAGATATATTCCAGCATTCTCTTCCACAGCAGCCACTGAAAGTTGCCAACCCAAATGTGAGTGCAGTGGCCTGTTCCTGTTTATGTTTCCCAGGAACTCATATTGAGTGACCTCTGCTTCTGACTCTGGAGGAAGTATATAGCCAATGTCATTATTGATAGCCCTATCCCCCACCAGAATGAACAGATCCAGCAAAAAACCCATGGAAAGCAAAGGAAAAATTTCAATGAAATTTTCCAGTAGCTCAAGAAAGGCTATTACTTCTTGCTCTCCTAATCAGTGATATAAATCCCTCTTTATGCCATCCTTGCAAGCAAAGATGAGGAATAGCAACCTATTTCTCCTTGGTGGTACAGTAAAGGCACGAAATTTTCAGCTGCTTTCAAGAGTTCTCACAAGAGTGAGAACAAGGTTTTATGCAACAACAACAAAAGGAAAGGAAAGGATTATTTTTGTACAAATGTGTACAGTTCATGCAGTATGTGCACTTGTATGATTTGCCCCAGACTATGATGACTGTTGCTTTCTTTAACAGTCTGAAACAGGTGATTTGTTGGCCCATTTTCCCTAATGATCAACTAGTTCGTTGCTTGCTGTGTGCACATGGTTTGTGTTTTCCAAAGGGAAAGGATACTGGGGTCATTCCATGCAAATTACACAGACCTGGGATGGGGGAACTCCCAGGGTCTTGTTCTTGGCTAGAGGTGGGGAATTCGATGGGTCTTTCCATTAACTTTCTTTGTCAGGTTGAAACAGGCCTCAGTGTTGATAACAAGGAACTTAGCAGGTCTACGTACTTTCTACGCCTAGTCATAATGAAAACCCCTTTTTATTTTGATTATGAAAGATCTACAACTGGAAGCTCACATTTTAATCTAATAGGGAGGTGAGGAGCATGCGACAACCCCCCCCCTCCAACGTTGGACTACCATTCCCTCATCGTTGGTTGTACTGAATGTGATTGACAGGACTTGTAGTCACACCACATTGGGAAGACTTCAGCTCCCCACCCCTGTTGTAATACAATCTAAGACAAAGCTCAACATCCAGATACTATAAATGGTCATTCCTAGGGATGTGCAAAGTCAAACAATAAATGACAAAGTTTGGGAAAAGTTCTAAAACATGTTTAATGTTTGAGTGCTAATTAGTGAACTTTTGTTTCAGTTGGATGAGTGTGTCCTGCCTATGACTGTCTCTTGAAAAAAAAACATTTGAATATACAGTATAGCAGCAGTAATTAGAGCAAAATACTTGAGCTTACAAAGACATTGATACATTGTGTGTGTATAATTTTTTTTTTTGCAAAAACTTCAGATCTTTGCTTGGGAGTAGTTTTTTGCAGAAAGTAATTACTGTTTTTAAATTGCTAAAAAGACTGGTGCATGAATGTGAATACCATGCCATGCGGTCAATATGCATTAACTTAAATGCTCTTTTCTAAAACAGGCTACTTCTTGAGCATAAATTTATCATTACATCTTTAGATTTTGCATTTTACTACAGGAAGGAGTTCAGATTTGACTCTGTGGGTCAGATCACAGCTTAAGGTGAATGCGTATTGTCCTCTTCTTATAATGTTATCCCTGCAAGCAGGCAGATCTTTCCATGCTACGTGTGTGGCACATTAGGCAGACAAAGGAAGCCCCTCTCTCTCTCAACTGACCAATCACAGAACAAAAGCAGGGTGATTTGCCAAATATGGATTGATAAAAGTCCATGTTAGGAGAATCTTTTCCTCTTAAGGGAGGCCTGCTTCTAAGAGTGTCTTAACCATATCGTATAGTTGGGACCCAGTACAAACATAATAAACACAGTCACCAAAAACCAGTTAGTTATGCCTGTGGTCACAATGCAAATGGCATAATTTTTGGTGGCAAATTGCCACAATTTACAAAATTACTGTGGACATTATCTGTTGTGCCTTGAGTTACATTATTTGTTGGTGTACAACAAATAATGTGTCCGCTAACTTCATAACTTGTAGTAGTTCACCACCAAAAGTTGCTCCATTGGTATTATCCTAGGATAAAATGACAATATGATTTTGGCAATTGTTTCTACATCAGAAACTATTGGAGACAAAATGTCTTTTGTCTGTCTGGCCAATCCTTAGCATACTCATGAAAAGAGGGGAAAACATTACATCTGAATTTAAGCAACTTGTTCAAAAGATATTCTTACGAGCTGAATGTGAGGCACATCTAGGAGGGATAAGTTTTGAACAAATTATCTAATACCGGAACCCACTTACTGCTGTTTCTGCAATAACTGTAAGTAGCAGTTGGAACATTTTAAAAACTGTTGGCTCATGATGCATTACCATTGTATCCAGTACAGTCCACATTAAAATAAGGCCATATGGATGTCAGTTAACCAGCTGGGCATTTCAGTGCTTCCATCACCTCCATCCAGCTTTATCAACAGCAGGAAAAGACACATCTGATCTAAAGAAACAGAAAAAGGGGATGCTGGCTTGGAGCCAGATTGGGAATGGAAGAAAAGGAGGTTACCACCAATTTTCCCTTTCCATTCTAGCCCCTAGTGGTTTCATGATGTTTCAGAAGGAGGCCCCAGAAGATTTGTGAGAGATTTGTGAGGCTTAGGGCAGGGGAGGAGTTGCCAAAAAAAAGGCAAGCTACTCTCTTTATTGGCACAGCTGTTATGTGATAACAGTCCAGTCTGTAGTGACACCAAATTCAGTACAGATGGGAAACCAATAGCTCCTCAGAGGTGTTCAAGCTACAGGCACATCATCATTAACTAGTGGTCATTGTGGCTGAAGCTGATGAGAGCTGGAATCCAACAACATCTGGAGGACCAAAAGAATTAACTGTAACCTGCACTGTGGATATCAGGGACGTGACATTAAATCATGCAGACGTTGCCTCATGTCATCATCTTAACAGCAGAAACCATATATGTATGAAGGCAAGTCTAGAACAACAGTGAGATCTGTTTAATTGGGGATAGGAATTAACTCATTACAAATAAGTATTTGAAATTAATTCTTCTCAATAGTACATTGATAGTTGCATTATATTATGACTAACTTAAACAATCATAACATCACTCCTTTTATTGCATTAAGATGACTTCTGCATTTATATTTATATTTATAGGAGCACTCTCGCTAAATAAATCTCACATGGTGCAAATGGTAGCTCCTTAGGTGCATCCCTGCCACACAACTAGGACATATGAGTGGCACTTTGCCAATTAGTCAATTGACATGCAATAAATTAGATGTGCAACCAGGCATACGATTGGGATCTTGTTAGTTATAATTTGTCATTGTAACAATTTTCACTTTCTCCAGACTAAAATCTTAATAGGATTGTGGCCATAGTAGTCTTTACTTTGGTGATGCCCCACTTGTGAAACATTTGTATTATACATGCTTACCAGAGTATGCATGTATGTACGTGTGTATATACTGTAAGTATGTGTGTGTATATATCTACTTCACTTAACTAATAGATGCTTGAAAAATCCTTCCAATTCCTCAATCCTTACAAATCAGTCACTGACATGATCTTTGGCTCTTTTGTTATTTAGACATATCAAGGCAATTTGGTTTGTTTACTTAATTACTTATTTTATTTCCTTTTAATTGTTTTTATTTAAAGTTGTATTAAATCTTAGTTTCATCCTCACTATACTTTTCACAGTGCTCTTACAAAAAAAAAACCTATTTTTAACATTAAATGTTTAAATAAAGTCAGGTCTTTTATTAACAAATTTGTGTCTCTTTTATCTTCTAGAAAAGCAACAAGCCAATGAAAAAGATCTAAAGCTTTTGAAAAATATGAGATACAAAGATTTCAGATGTCACGTGTGAAGAATCCATGATAATCTGGAATGGAGTGGTTTTATATCTAGCATTACTTACTTGTGAGCAGTTCGTGTAAGCCAGAGAAGATGAATCACACAAATCTCACTACAGAAGACAGTGTGGCTGTCAGATCAAAGACAGTCACTGAAAACATGCTTATTGCCCTGACTTTATCTGTAATTACAACCCTAACGATGCTGCTGAACTCTTCCGTCATTTCTGCCATCTGTACAACGAAGAAGCTCCGTCAGCCAGCAAACTACTTAATATGCTCACTGGCTGTTACAGACTTACTTGTTGCAGTTTTGGTCATGCCACTGAGTATTACATACATAGTGATGGAAAAGTGGACTTTGGGATACTTTCTCTGTGAGGTATGGCTGAGCATTGACATGACTTGCTGCACATGCTCAATACTTCATCTTTGCGTCATTGCACTGGATAGATACTGGGCGATTACAAATGCCATTGAGTATGCCAGGAAAAGAACCCCAAAGAGAGCTGGCGTTATGATTGGCACTGTGTGGACAATATCCACCTTCATCTCAATGCCTCCTTTGTTTTGGAGAAACCACAGCGGTAACACCAACACCAGTGAATGTCAGATTCAACATAATCATGTGATCTATACCATTTACTCCACATTTGGAGCATTTTATATACCTCTGACCCTCATACTGATTGTCTATTACCGAATTTATCATGCTGCAAAGAGTCTTTATCAAAAGCGTGGGTCGAGCCGACATCTCAGCAGCCGGAGTACTGACAGTCAAAATTCGTTTGCCAGTTGTAAATTTACACAAACTTTCTGCGTGTCAGATTTCTCCACATCTGACCCAACCACAGAATTTGACAGAATGCACTCTTCTGTGAGAAGCCCTACCTTTGACAACGACTTGGATTTTGTTGGAGACCGACAGCAGATTTCCAGTGTCCGAGAACGCAAGGCAGCACGCATTCTTGGCCTTATTTTAAGTGCGTTCATTCTGTCTTGGCTGCCCTTTTTTATTAAGGAGCTCATTGTGGGCCTTGGGATTAGCACTGTGTCTTCAGAAGTGGCTCATTTTTTGACATGGCTCGGTTATGTGAATTCATTGATCAATCCTCTGTTGTACACTAGTTTTAATGAAGATTTTAAACTTGCCTTTAAAAAGCTTGTAAAGTGTTGGGAACACTCTTAAAACAATTCTGGCCAGTTGCCATGTGACTTACTGGCCTTAAATATGAGAAATAACTGACTGAACCTAATAGCCTGTTCGGGTTCTTTTATTTTTAGGTTGAGAGTGGCCCATAAAAGGGGTTTGTTTTGCTTGTCTTTCAGCTTCATTACTCTTTACCCTGTAAATCTGTCATGCTGTTTTCTACCTCTTTGTATCATGAATATATGAGTTTCTACACCAGGAGTTTCAAATACATTTTATTACACAGGTTCGTTCTTTCCCTCCCTCTCCCTCCTTTTTTTTAAATGCAGCACATAAGACAGTGTATTTAGGCCACTTGTAATATAGACATCCACCTATGTTAGTAACAACCTGCCACTTCCCCCTTCCTACCTGATTCTCAAGCATAAAATGTATACAAAAACTTGGTGCTGGATCAGACAAAAAGCCTCTGCAATCCAGGATTCTATTCCACACAGTGGCCAACCAGTTGTCTACTGAAAACCTTAAAGCAGAACATCAACACAACAATATCTGCATACTTGTGTTCCCCAGCAAATGGCATTCCAAGGCATTCTGCTTCTGCTTCCAAAGGTAGTGTAGCCACCCTATCTAGGGGCCACTGGCAGCCTTGATCTCCACTACTGTACTTGGTTGGTTCTTTCCTTCTAAAGATGTAAACCTTCACTCATTTTGTTCTTGCAAGTAACTACATGTTTTGCAAAAACTGCATGTTTCATATAACCAGCAGTAACTTTTTTTTATTGTGGGTTATCTAAAAACGGATGTGAAACCACCTTTTTCACACGTCCTTCTTGAATGTGAATCCTGGCATTAAAGCAGAGTATGGCACAGTGCCAAGAGAAACACCACCAGCGCTAGGAGGCTTCTCGCCTCCTACTGACATCACTGGGGTCAGAGCAGTCTCACCTGCTTGCCACACCGGGGTGGGGGGGGGGGAGGAAAGAGCTGCTAGCCAGTGCTGAAGTGGCAGGAAGCCTCCACAGCACTGGCCAGGAAGCAACGGCCTTCTTGCCTTAGTGGCAACTCTAGAGGCTGTGTTTCTTTGCCATATGACAAAACCCAACCCAAGTACCAGCAGTAGCTGGAAATCCTCCTAGCACTGGGTAGCCTGGACAGTTTTTAAATGGGGCCAGTGTGCACTTTTTAAAACCACACCAGGCTTGCATCATTGGAAACGATCAAAGTCGCTAGACTCTTGCTATAGGTGTCGTTGTGACCAATTAGTATTGTGTGCCTTTTTCAAAGAAGTGATTTTTTTGTATGTGCACAAAAGCCAGGATTTTTACACAAACTATAAGGAAAAGATATACAAAATACAAGGTGTTTATACAAAATGCAAGGTTTTGTGCAAGAAAAAACATATGGGGATGCTAGTGCTGCCAGTGGCAATGAATTCAAGACAGGCTAGTGTTTTCATCTTCATTCAGTAGAGGTGAAGAGAAAAAAACTAGATACTCATTCTGACATACTGGGTTGAGGTGCTTCCTCGGCTCTGTCCAGGAATTGCACCCCACCTCACCCCCTGCACGCACATGCGCGCGCACACACACACACATCTCTCTGTTCCACAGGGTTTGCATCTTGAAGTTACTCCTGCCCACTTCAAAAGCTTTCCATTATAAATGTTGATTTGGACCCATAGCTGTGTGTGTGTGAGAGAGATAAGGAAGACTGCATGAATCTCTGTTGGGAGTTTTATTTCTATTGTGTATAAATATATATTTGGATTCTTTACTGAAAATTTTAAAAGAAACCAAAGCAACAGGGCTAGTATTTTGTTCAGTGTTTATGTAAAAGTAGAGGTGAAGCTATGAATGCTACTGCAGTCATCCTATGAGCTGTGGGACACAATTGGGAAGGCACACAACCAGCACCTCATCAGATTGCTTCTGCAGCAAGCAATCCCCAAGTGCATAAATATTGAACAGGATATTGGCCCAAGTCATGGCGGCTACAAAACAGATATTTAAAGCTCTTGGAACAGAGTAGTCACATTTCCCCATGAGCAATTATGAGTGGATGCATGATATGAAAAGACAAAGAATGATCCTTAATGATTATGAGATATACTACTGCAGGTTCAGGAATGGTGCTAATTGTTCTTTACAGCTGCTCTTACATCTGTGCTGAAAAGCTTCACCAAGTGCTAAGTAAAATATAATATTCTGTGACAACATAATCTTTGATCTCTCCCTCTCTGCTTCATTGCGCTTCCATTCAAAATGCAATTAGCATCAAGCCTAAGGCTGTACATAATTAAAACTCAGAATATGATTATTTTTGCCAGATGGCTTGAGATTACCTGACTAAAAAAATAGGTAAAGACAAAGGCATGCTTTTCTAAAAAGCATGCCAACATCCACTATTAGCATGCTTTTTAGAAAAACGTGCCTTTGTCTTTACTTAATTTTTTTTATTTAATCAAAGCTAACTTAAATGTCGTGAATTTCAAGTTAATGTGATTAAATCTGAATCCTTCCCAGACATTGGAAAAGTTACTCGTTTATTAACCATTCACAGAATCAGAATCCACCAGCCAATACAGCTAATCTGGTCAGGAGATTCTGGGAACCATCGTCTTTAAAAAAAACTTGCTCAAACAAAACCAATATACAGTTTGCCTGTAATGAGTTAGAGGCCAACCTTGCTGATGTTTGCCTGCACACGTTACTGTACCTGTGAAGCATTTAGCCTTGCCAAAGGATTTGACAGGCCAAGTCTGAAAAAGCTCCACACTGCCCACCGCTGCTCCCTAGGCAAAGTAAGTAAAGTAGTAGGAGTGGAATTGTGGCCTTTCGCTATCTAGCTGGATAAGTCTAGTGGCATTTTGTCAGCCTACACTTGGTTTTGGAGAACACATCATTTATTGCAGAATGGGATCGATCGATTACCTTCAGGTGTAGAGCTTTTTAGTTCTCTCCATAGAGTTATCCCAGGAGATTGTGATGGCTGAGAGTAATTGCATCACTTCCTTATTCTCTACAGACGCTGGCTAGCAGCTGAATCACTTCACAGTACAGATGTCAGAAAAATGTTTTCCAGCAAGCCTGAGGAAGTGGACCAGTTTAAGAAGCCCAGAACAGGTGTGATGACGTATACACGCGTGTCCTCTTAAAAAGCATTAAAGCTGAGAGCTCAAGAGGAACAGCTCTCCAGCATCTGCTACCTGATCAGTTGCCTTATTCTAACAAACAGCAGAGTCAAAAAGAGGGCAGAGGTCCATGACTTTTAATCACAACAGCAAAGAAGTGGGGTGAACTGTATCATGCCCCTGGATTTGCAGAGCTATGCTCAGTGATCTGGCCATTTCCTGCTCTGTCTTCCAATGGTAAAGGAGGGGTAAGAGTTAAGAGCCTCTAAACCTGTAAGCAGTCTGTTTTTCACAATTTCCAAATAAAGTGTTCTCCAAATTCGAAAGTGTACCTGCCCTCCATGAGTAGCCCAAGCTGTCAACTAAATTTCACCCTTCTATTGCAGCAGCAGAGACCACACCATCACCCAAAGCTAGAGCACAGGACACAGCTCTGTAGGCCCAGAGGAGTCAGCAGTCCCCTCCCCTTTGCAGCACTAGTTCTAACTGTATGGCCATGGCAAGGGTCCCCTTTGCTTAATGGCACAAGCCCAGCCAGGAAGAAACTGCACTGCTAAGGCTTACAAGCCCCCACCCACCCATTTCAGTAGCAGCACTTGCAGGGGTGGCCACTCTTCTCCCCATCATCACCATCACAATGGCTTTCCTCATTTGCTGGAAGCTAGGAGGAAGTTGTGCCAGTTGCTCACGCATGACCCTTGCTTTCGGAGGAGGCGAATGCCACTCTTCCCATCTCCATTGTGGCATCAGCACCAGGTAACTGCCCTCCAGGTAGAGAGTGGAAGGGAATATTCCATGTGTGCAAAAGAAGCAGCAGGAATGGCAGTTCTCTCCCAGCATTGTGGCAAGCAGCAGGAGGTCACATCCTTCCATTCCCCAGAGGCTGGGAGAAAGGTAATACAGGGCCAGAAGTTCCTCAGTGCCTAGTCTTGCATTTGGGAGTATCTTGGCTCCAGAGAACCGTGATGAGCAGGACGTCAGAGTAGAAGGACGCCTTCCAGGGCTGTCAGAAGAGCACATGGTGCTGCCTTCAGGAATTGGCCTTCTGAGGCAGCAGCACGACTTTCCCCAATTGTAGTGGCAGCCCTGCTGTCCTCCTTACAATGACAACCTTTCTGTAGCAGCATTCCTTCTCCTTCCCCTCTCTCAAAGACATAACGGATCTATTCTCCTCTGTGATCCACTGTCTTCTCTCCCCAGACATCTCAGATAAAGCAGGAGCTGGAGGCCTTGTTGATCCGTGAATGAAAAGTTAGCATTTAAGCCAATGCGATGCAGGTTTATCTGGAAGTAAATCCAGACTGAGTGCAGTAGGACCTACTCCATAATGTGTATGCTTGTAACTGTAGCCCTCAGAATATTAATAGTGTTAGTGACTTGTTCTAGAGCAGACATCCTCAGTCTGAAACCTTCCAGATTGGACAAGGAGGGGGTCTCTTTCTCCTCTTATTTTGCACTTCTTTCCCTATTGCATGCTCTTCTTTGATTATATCCTACAGATATAGATAGGAATATTGAGATACAGGGTGATAACTTCTGCATAGAGTCCCTAGGTCAAGGAAGCAATTCTGGAAATGGCCAAACTAAACAACACTTTCAGCTAACCAGACAAAAACTTAGGCTGTAGATATTCAGGACAATGACAACGGCTGAAATCCTGATGTTTAGCATAATCCAAGTCTTAACTTTTGGTCCATTCCTCCTAAGTTAAAAAAAAAAAGTATCCTTGTCATGATTCTTGAGAGTACATATGCACTCTGATTTGGTGCACATGTACACACATCCCTGAGAATCATGGCAAGAGCACTTTGTTTACCATGGAGGAACAGATTGAAAGTTATGATTTGGCTTATGCTAATCAATAGGATTTAGACCAAGAAGGCTTAACATGAATTTGCTTTCTGCTTACATGACTCAGTAAGGTACCAGTTATATCCTTTATACATATTAGGAAACTACAATAGAACATTTAAATGAAATGTACAAAACAAATAAAAAAGTACAACCAGGAAAAAAACGTAAAGCTGAAGAAGGATACAGAATCGCTTGTTCATGGCTCCCCTTACAGTCAAACAGACCACACTGCAGCTCACTAGTGCTATACTCAGTTCCTACAGTACAAGGCTGCCATGAACAGAATGCCAATTTATGTACCTAGGCAATAGAATGTCATATAAACATAGTAGAAGATTCTGTCTAGGATCCTTTGCCTGACCTTCTTCCATGAAAAAAAGAGCATACATTGTATGAATATTCCGTTCCCATATGATAGCCATGCGGACCTAACAGACTAATGCCAGTACTGTACATTCTGGCCTACAAACCCTCTATTTACAGCTTTGCTCATGAATTGCAAAGTTTAAAAGATGCAGTGAAAAGCAAGGAAAAGTAGAAAGTTCAAATACCATGTAAGGCAGATTCTGAAGTAGTCTGAGATGATGAAAAAGGACAAGGAGCTGGAATTTGTTGACTGGCTGCTTCACATACACACACACTCAAGAAGAGTTCTGCACCCTCCGGTGTGTGCAATGTCCTTTGAATACTGCAGTTAGTTTTAGAATGGTAGGATCTGTCTTTCTTCCTCCTTTAGGGTTTCCTTCTTCCTTTTGCCACGTGCATTGCTTGAGTAGGAGGCCTATGTCTGCTGATAAGCCAAAGCAAACCTACTGACTCTACATCAACAGAGTCCTCCCCACCCCACCGCACCCCACCCCACTGACCTGACCTCCAGTGCAGAGGATGCCCGTGCCTGAACTGGCAGATCTTAGGAGCCAAAAGCAGCAGCTTTTAAAGGATTAAAAAAAAAAGGAAGACAATCAAATTGAAGAGGTGGCTTGCCCACAAATCTGAAAAACTGCCTGTTTACAGTTTGGTACCATGAATCTGCTTCTTATGATCTACCGTTTTGCATAGCCATTTTCATGTCCTCTCCTCATTTAAGCAAATAGGAATTTCAGATAATTTAGAAATCTAGATAATGGCCCAAATTCAGGTCCAAATGGGATCAGTAATGACCTGCACAATGGCAGGTCAAATCATATCCCAATCTGAAGCATAAAACTGGCAGCAGAATCAGACGGGGGGCACACACAGTGCAAGTTATCACATATTAGGAAAACTAAAGTGATTTCAGCTTTTAAACTGTAACATACAGCTTGGCCCTCAGATATTTCAAAACAAACAAGTAATTAAGTCTAAAGATGATATGGAGAGTAAAACAATTACTTGGCAGGATGACCTGGGGTGAGAATGGAAGGAAAACTAAGTCTTTTAGAAAGGCGTATAAGTCATTTAAATCTTCAACAGAATTTGAAAGGGAAGTGGCAAGAATATTGTCCACCCCTACATCCCACAACAATATCAACTTACTTACTTACTTACTTACTTACTTACTTACTTACTTACTTACTTACTTACTTACTTACTTACTTACTTACTTACTTACTTACTTACTTACTTACTTACTTACTTACTTACTTACTTACTTACTTACTTATTAGATTTCTACCCCACCCCCACCCCCCTAGACAGTGTCTACTTGGGGCGGCTTACAAATATCATAGATCAAGTAAAGAAGAGGCTAAACTGACAAGTAAAGCCAGAAATGGCACTCTATAATCAAGTAAGCACTGTAAAGCTGGAAGGGTTCAGCACACCTTGGAACACCTTGAGAACCAAAGCAGCAAGTTGAACTTGTAGGTTTAAGGGATTAGTGAAGCTTCTGAAGATGATGATACAAATGCTTACCTGATCTCCATGCCTGATACTCTAATTCCTGATCTGCAAAGCAAAGAAGGGTCAATTGAATGCTCACACAGAATTCTCACAGATAGAGGTCAAAACAGAGGGAGACCAAGAGACATTGTAATACTCTTTGTAAACAGTGCTATAAATATTAAAATCCTAAAAACAGCAATCAGCATCTCCTTTAGAATTTAAAGTAGACAAAATGGGGGGAATAAACACTGATCAGTATGAATGGAAGGACTGCTCAAGTGAGAGATAAAACTGATCACACTAAACATGAGAAACTTTTAAACATCCAGAGAACCAGACTGCTACAGATTCCCCAATCTGGACATGTCCTTACCTTTGAAGACATCTGACAGGAAGCCTCTTGAAAAAGGAAAGACAAAGGCTCCAATGAAAGACCAAGAGATGCAGGAGTAATAATATCAGATGGGTTTTCCTCTTTTCAGTCATGGTGATACATAACAGGACAACATTCATAACAACCACCCATAAAAATCACAACAGACTTCAACAGACTCACTGCTTCCAAGAGACTCAAGAGAGGGGAAAAAGAGAAACAGCAGAAAGGTGGGTCTCTCTTTGAATTCAGGAAGGAATAATTGGTTACTGCAAGGTAGATTGACAGTCACCCTAGCCCAGAAAAGTCCCTCCCAGCCAAACATACCAAAGGCAGCATGTGAGATTGCAAAAATTCCAGCACAAGTGACAACCAATGGCACTGAAGGTATAGTCCTTTTAATATGCAAACTAGAGATAGGCACAAGCCATCAGTTTGGACATTCCACACTTTGATGCCCCACTCCCTCTGATGGGTACCCGCTCAGAGGCAGTGCCTGGAGAAGGTGGGGCAGGGAAGCCAGGATACTGTTTTGAATGAGCCCCCTCCAGAGGGCGGCCACTCAACATATGTTCAGCCATCCATCAAACTGGCATGAACTGCCAAACCAGTGGTTCATGCTCATGTCTACTGCAAATTGTTAATATTAGGATACATGGAAACAACAAATGGAATTAAAATAGTATGGGGGAAAGTTTTAAATGATCCATTGATCAGGAAAAAGGGGGGGGGCTTCTTATTATTCAGAAAACTCATTTACATCTCCTTCAGCCACAGTAACAGAAAATGCTATAAGAACAGCTCATCTGTAAAGATTCTCAGTCATTCAAGTGATGTTATCTGGAAGTTGAGTCTTCTCAACTAAGAAGTCCAGTTGACTCAACTTTGACTCAACATGACTCAACTTCCAGATATAAGTACACTTCCGCACCAGTATCAGCATTGAACCACGTCTTAAAATATAGGAAATATAGGAAAACTCTACGATGATGTGTAATACTAAAAACTGCCTCTCTGAAAGCATCCTTTTCTATCTTAAATAGATTTTAGTATTTAGTATCAGTAATTAGGCACATTTTCAATCTGTTTACTTTTCCATAAATTTGTAAGCAGACAGTGTGACTGAATTCACACCACAAGATGGTGCTCTAAAACTATAGACAGCCCTTTTAAAAGCCCTCTGCTTTAAAACAGATGAATCAAAGTAGCCATTTCTCTTCCCACCTCCTTTATTTTTTCTGCCATACAGGAAAAATTCCACATACAATAATGTATATGACAAGCAGGGAAGCAACATCATGAAAGACAATCAGGTAGACATAGGCATCTGTCCCTATCCTCTTTGGTGATGATTAAAACCTACCTAAAAGTTTTGGGGATCAGTAAAAATATTCAGAAGTTCTTCAAGAAAATCATAGAAAAATTGAAAATGATCTTAATGGCCCAGGGTGAAGAAATTGGGGAAGTTAGCATCAAAAGAGGACTATTTCAGGGGGATTTTTTGTCACCACTGCTGTTTAACATCTCACTTATCCCCATGACAGTAATTTTAAATAAAACTGATTGGGCGATCATATTTTAGAAGCAGCAGGAAAAATCAATGATACATAAACCACTACATAGACAACACCTGAGAAATATTGATGAAAAGCATGATAATAATTCAACACAGGCATGGCTAAAACTGGAGACCATTAAGAACAAAACCAAAAGTTTGGTTTTTGCTGACAAAAAAAGCACTCCAAAGCAATGTAATGACACCTAAGAGTCAAAGAATTAGTGCTAACAGGAAATGTGGACACTGCCAAGAAAAATATGACACTGTGTCACAGCTTTTTTGTTTCTGATCATGGGGCGTTCTTGGCAAAGATACTGGAGTGGCATTGCCAGTTCCTACTGCAGGTGGATTGCGTTTAGTCGGAACTCTCCACTATGTTCTGTCCGTCTTGGGTGTCCCTGCACGGCATAGCCCATAGCTTCTCTGAGTTACTCAAGCCCCTTTGCCACGACAAGGCAGCAATCCATGAAGGGGACAAAAGTCCGAATAGTCAAAGCTATGGTTTTTCCTGTAGTGATGTACGGGAGTGAGAGCTGGACCATAAAGAAAGCAGACCGCTGAAGAATTGATGCCTTTGAATTGTGGTGCTGGAGGAAGCTCTTGAGAGTCCCCTGGGCCGCAAGGAGAACAAACCAATCAATTCTAAAGGAAATCAACCCTGAGTGTTCACTGGAAGGACAGATCCTGAAGCTGAGGCTCCAATACTTTGGCCATCTCATGAGAAGAGAAGACTCCTTGGAAAAGACCTTGATGTTAGGAAAGTGTGACGGCAAGAGGAGAAGGGGACGACAGAGGATGAGATGGCTGGACAGTGTCTGCGAAGCAACCAACATGAAATTGATATAACTCCGTGAGGCAGTGGAAGATAGGAGGGCCTGGCGTGCTCTGGTCCATGGGGTCACGAAGAGTCGGGCACGACTAAACGACTAGACGACGACGTGTCACAGCTCATCTGAGAATGTCCAGTGATTGCACAGATTACAAAATTAGAATGATAGAATGGCAAAATTAGTGCACTGGTCATTATGCAAAAAAGAAACTTACCAGCCTCCAAAAACTCATGGGAATATGGGGTAGAGAAGGTGTCAGAAAATGATGAGGTCAAGAACTTGTGGGTTTTCTGGATCCAAATTGATAGACACCTTGAGCATAACACACCAGACATAGTAGTAATTGAATGAATAAATGTCTGGATCATTGACATTGCAATTCATGGGGATGCTAGAGTTGAAAATAAAGATTTGCAGAACTCAGAAATAATAGCGTCAGAGCTACAAAAACCAGCAATATTATGAACAGCATACATACTGTGCTCATATTTAACAGATACTTAGGGTTTTTGTTTGTTAAAATTCGTATCTGTTATATATACTAGTCAATGTTTTTATAATTTAGATTGACTGTGCCTAGTATTTTTATTTTTAAATAATAATAGTTATAATAATACTAATACTAGTACTACTAGCAGTAGTAGTGATGATGATGATGATGATGATGATGATGATGATGATGATGATGATGATGATAATGATGATGATGATGATGATGTGCTGTCAAGTCAATTATGACTTACGGCAACCAATTTAAGGGTTTCCCAGATGGATAATAGTCAGAAGTGGTTTGCCATTCCCTTCACAGTTGGCACAGTGGAAATCAAACTCCTAACCTTCGGCTCTGCAGCCACATTCTAAACTGAGCTACCCAGCCACCTATTTCTTAAGTAACCACTTATTGATATGGGGATTGCTGATGTTAGGCACTGTTATTGTTGTTATGTGTCATTAGGTCACTTCTGACTTAGAGCAACTCTGTGAACGAGCAATATCTAAAATATCCTGTCTTCAACAGCCCTGCTAACCTCTTGTAAATTCAAGATTGTGGCTTCTTTTATGGGGTTGATTCATCTTGTATTTTTTCTTCCTCTTTTCCTTTGGCATTACTCCACCCGTTGTCTCCAAAGTCACCATAGTTGTTTTTCCCTATTATTAGAGGCTCAAGCTAGAACAAGCAATTTGCACATCATTAGGACTGGTGCTTCCTTAAATGGTGAAAAACCCACAACTGCCATGGGAGTCTTTTCTCTTGCCTCCATACCTTGCATCCCCCCATACTTAGCTTTGTGATTTGTCACTGGAAAGTAAACATAGGTTTGTAGTGTTCACCCTGCTCATGAATATTTATGCTGAGATTTGCATGCACTAATAGGAGTCGCTGGAGGTGGAGTTAATGGGAGATTAGAAAAAAAAGAGGGTTGGAGTTCAGAGAGAAGGACATTGACTGGACATTTATCACGTGTAACAATAATTTTCCACTTGGTTTTAACGACACATAGTGTGTGCCTTTGCTTGGTGAAACAACCCAACCAAGGGCCATGTGGGAACATGACAAACTGGTGGCGTAGCAGTGGGATCCGAAACAATCCAGTGTGAAATTTAATTTTCTTGAGTCTGGAGGGGAAAGGTTTAGGATCTGTGGCATAAGAAGTGGTTACCCATTAGAGTCTTGTGGAAGACTTAATTTCAAGGCTTCTGAAACCAGGTCTGGGGAATCCCAAGAAGAGGTCCTTTTGGCTCTTGTGAAGGAAAAGAACCAGTCCAATTTAATAAGAAATTGTATTGTTTATGCTGCCCAAACAAAGTAAAAAGTGGGTTATAGAGGCACAGGTTGAGCTCCAGGGTGCTGAGGGAAATGGGAACCCTCAAATTCAGAGTGATTAAGAAACTGAGGGACCAGCAATAATTGCCTCAGAAGGAGAAAATATCCAAAGCTCCCAAGATTTTGAAAAATGGAAGATGGAACAGGAATTTAAATTGCAGGAGTTAGCTATGAAAAACCAATTAGAATTGGAAAAAGAAAAAAATCAGAGAACTTGAAAGGGAATTTGAGCAAGAAAGCAGGCAAAGAGAAATTCAGTTCCAAATTGAAATGAAGAATTTGGAAATAACTGCTCATCATCATCATAATTCCAGTGTGGGAAATCCCTCAAATATTGATCTAAATAAATTTCCCCAAAGTTGGAAAGGAGATTGTCCTGAATCTTTCCTGGTTTAGAGAGCTTGTTGGGACTTTGGGGTTAAAGGTGATGAGAGGATGATAACTTGAAGGTCACATAGGGAGTTTTATCTGAGATCTATTCACAGATGCCTCTTGAACAAGCTATGAAATCTAATAGCAGCTAACTATGAAATCTAATAGCAGCAAACTTACGAGATGGGCGCTGATTTGACAACACTTTGATTTTGAAATCTGCAGTGTAAAAGGATCTTAGAATGTGGTCATGGATGCTTTGTCTAGAAGGCCAAATGACTAGAGAAAATTCATTTTTTATTTATCTGAGTTCAATATTAACTGTTCTGTTTTTTGTAATAGTTATGTGATATGCTTAAACTGCAAAATTTACTTTTTGGATGTTAATAAACTGAGAGGAAGGTATAGTGATAGTAAAAATAATAGAAACTATCCTTAGTAATGTAAGAAGTTAATATTTGCATTCGTCCATGAACCTTAACCACTAAGTTTTCCCTCCTAAATCAAACTAATTAAGGGGGAGAGGAATGTAGCATTCACTCTGCTTATGAATATTTATGTTGAGATTTGCATGCACCAATAGGAGTTGGTGAGAGGTGGAGTTAAGTGGGGTGAAGAAAAGGGGGGGAAGAGAGAGAAAGAGTAGGCGGTTGAGAGTGAAAAGAGAAGGTTGTTTTAATGGAGAGTTAACGACATTGGCTGGTTTGTTCTCACTTGTAACAATAAGCAATTTCTACTTGGTTCTTAAATGATACGTCGTCCAGACCTCTGTCATTAATAGTGAACAAAGTTGATGTAATTGATTGGTGGCAGCTGAACGACATGTAGTGTGCTCCTTTGCTTGGTGAAACAACCAAGGGCCTGGCGGGAACGTGAGGTGCAAACACAGCCTGCTGGGATTGTGGCTGCCATCTCTGCTACATGGCTGAAATGGATGGCATGGTGTGCCTCCCTCTCTCAGTCATATCCATTTCCACCCCTCCTTGCCCTAATGTTCTTTTTCATAGAGAAAATAAACAGACAGGTAATGTCACAGAGTACAGCTAGTGTTGATTGTAATGTCTCTTTCAGGGCACAGGGTATGCCCAAATTGTTTGCCCAATATATAAACAAAGAAAGATAGGGGCCTTCTGCTTGTGTCTAGTAATTTGTTGGCTGAAATCCTGTTCACACAACTATGTTGTATAAGGCTGATGGTATGATCAACAGAAGCTATTTATCAGAAATTAAACACAAAGTATTTCTGTCCTATAGTTCCTATACTCCTTATTTGCAAACCATGACAGCCACAGAATGAGAGGAGGAAGTGTTTACCAAAAAATCACCAATGCCAGAAATTATACCCTGCCACAGCATTTTTTGATAGTCAGACTCCCTCCTCCCATGCTTGGACTCCCATGGGTGCCAAATGATGAAGGGGATTCCATGAGAGTTGTGGGAGCCATGGGACAGAAGTAGGAAGTGTTTAATTTCTGAAAAACCCTTTGCTGATGACATTATCAACCTTTCAGAGGCATAATTATGGAAGCAGGATTTCAGCCATTACACCTTTTATTGATGTGTTTTTAATCTACTTGTTTTTATGTTGCCTAGAATACATGGTAATAATTACACCTGCATAAGCAGGAAATTACTGCTAGTTAAGAAACTGGTCTAAATTATCCCGTCACTGTATGGGGGCTACCTGCTGCCACACAATCCCACAAGGAAAAGGAAGAAGAGGCAAGTGGGTGGGAAGACACCAAAAAATTGCAGCCACAGAGGTGGCCACAGCAACAGGAGCCACTGCACAACCCTAAAAAAAAAGTAGAGCATCTATGCCAGGAGGTCCCTTAATGTTCTGCAGTGCAGCATCATTTTGGCCACTTTCTAACCAGCCTTGGTGTGGGGGGGGGGGGGCTGGTTCTAAGCAGCATCCTTGAGCTATAACATTGCCAAAACAATCACCAATGTCATCCTGTCTTCCATCCTCCCCCTGTTCTGTTATAGTCTTCTTCTTCAACTCCTCTCACTTCTTCTTCTCAGCCAAGAACCAGATCTCAAACTCTGATGGTGGGTAGCTCAGTCAGTGCAGGCACTGGGTGGCAGGAGCATCCCAGCTCTTTGTTGCCTGAGATGACCACCTCATGTGGATACCTCCTTGTGCAAGGGATGGAAACGGTACATTGTTCATGATGTGCCATTTGTGAGTGTGATGGATGCCCCACGGCACACCTGTCACTCATAGCTGGAGCTCATTTGCATAAGCCTATGAGAGGACAGGAGGGGCGGAGACAGGGAGTCAGTTAAGTCAGTTAGAGCAAGAGAGTGAGTGGAGAGAGTAGGAGAGAGGTTTAGTCAGAGAAAGAGTGAGAACTGTAACTAATAAGGATAAACTGGTTAAAGTGAATAAATAAAACAGGAGGTGATTGAATGTGTGGCAGAATATATGATATTTCAATGATTTTGATTCTATGAAATGAATCAAGAACACCTGTGATTCTGAATTACCCTCATACCCTTTAATAAACAAGTTCTGTTGTTGGCAGCCAGTGTCAGGCTAATGTCCTTTACAGCATGGATAAAGAAATCCACTGGTGTCAGCGAAAGAAAGAGGGAACGTCACCAGCATGAGCTCTTAGGTTGAGAAAAAGAAACAGGGGCACAGGGTGAATGTCGCAGTGAGACTACAGTAGTACCTCGGTTTACAAAATTAATATGTTCTCCGAAACGTTACGTAATACGGAAAATTCATAAACTGAAATGCAGATTGCCATAGGAATGGGGGCAGTGCCACAAACCTCCAGGCACAATGCATCCTGGGGAAACTTTCTTCGCAACCTGAAAAAAACTGGAAAAAAACTTAAAACCAGGCATTATTTTCAACGGATTTCCATTCGTAAACCGAAAATTACATAAACCGGGGTATTCGTAAACCAAGGTACTACTGTAATTTGACTCCAACAGGCTCAGGCTTTTAAAGAAATTTATAATATTTAAAGCCCTGGGGAATTACCATGCCTAAATTTCCCAATAATATCTGTACAACCTGCACTGTACTCAGTATAGAGTATGGTCATGTTCAAGGCCTTTAATGAGGCAAATGTATAGACATAAGGGGGTGTAATAACACCATGGGCACCCAGTGTGGTGTAGTGGATAGAGTGATGGACTAGGACTCTGGAGACCAGGGTTTGAATCCTTGCTCAGACATGGAAACTCACTGGGGGAGTGGAAGTGGTAAAACCACTCCTTAAATACCTCACTTACCTTGAAAACTCTGTTAGGGTCACTATAAGTCAGTTCCAACTTGGCAGAATGTAACAACAACAAATACCAGCATTTGTTGAGCAGTGGGCAGGGAACTTGGCCTTCTGAGTTAGAGGTAAGCAGGGAGTACATCTAAACTGCTGGTAAACCTCTGGGAGACTTGCAGTAGATCAACAAACACTTCTGACTCTAAACCAAGTATAGAAGCAACAAAATTATGACATCCTTTTATCCCAGATTATATTGAGATTCCTGGGCTTCCCAAGAATATTGTGCAAAAAAAGAGAGGCCTTTGTATCCAAACAGATGTACAAGCTCAAAGTTCTTTCACTCTCTTTGTATTTGTTTGTTTGGTGAACTTTAAGCATTTGAACAAATGCAAAGGTGTTCCTATAGTTTGTAGCCTAGTCTCCCCTGACTGTCCAGGCCCTTCAAGCCTTCTCTAGATCCCCTTTGTTTTCTGTATTCATTTGGGACATGAGTTTTCATCAACAACTATCTGTATCATCAGGCATACGGTTTAGGATTCTGTTGAACAGAGAAGAAATGCTTTAGGACAACAACTAAGCCCAAATTTTAATCAGTTCGGTAATGGAAAGAAACCTGGAAAGTTTTGAAAGGATTTTCCTTTAATTGACCTTTTTTTCTTGCAGTGAGGATCATTTTTTTCCCATGTCTGTCACTGAAATGTTGCCATTTGATTCTTAAGCAGCTGAAGAAAAGAATCCACATATTGTAATATATGTAATTGCCATTTCTGAAAGCATGACACAGTTTTCCACAATGCAGTCAACTTGGAATGAAAAATTAGTTCCAATAACAGTAGGGTCCTCTTTCAGGAGGAAAACATGTACAGTATACATTAATTCACAACTTATATGCACAATAAGGAAAGCTTTAGTGATCCCACATAATTCTATACTTTGTTGTTAGGGAAATGTTAAAGCAAATGCTGTAATATAGACAAATGTTAAGGCATGGTGAAGAAAAGATGAAACAAAAGAAAATACATTTCATAGCATATTAGCCCCAAAGTTTCTTTTTTCAGACAATTAAAGATTGTATGCAATATTGCTGTGAAAACAAAAATATACATTCTGTGTCATCCTTGGTCCACTCCAGAGGTCTTAAGATTTGTGATAGTAGCAGGTACTGCAGTGGCAATCCGTGTGATTTTCTATCTTTGTGTTTTCATGGTGCGGAATAGGAGCCTTGGGAAAATTTGAAGAAATTATATTTCAGAACACTAGAAATGAACAGTTAACATTCAAATAAGATCTTACAGCTTAGTTCTCTCAACTATAAGTAAAACCTCAGTCAAGGTCACCTGAGTTCTAAGCTAACTCTACTGATATTTTCACATGAAGTATTACGGATTCAGTACAGCACTTGTGGGTACATTCAAACTTAAAATGCAGGAGGGCCCCTAGAGGACCAGGTCTTCAAAGACATTTTGAAAGTACATTTCGTGAGGAGCAGCTCCTCGCAGATGCAGCAAATATGTTGCAATGTAGAGTTAAAGTTTCGGGCTCTTTGGCTGTCCTCTGAAGATGCCGGCCACAGAGACTGGCGAAATGTTAGGAAGAACAACCTTCAGAACACGGCCAAGAAGCCCGAAAAACCCACAACAACCAAAAAATTTACTTACTTTAGCAGGACTTAATCCTGAGTAAATATATATCGTTTTGCAGATTTTGTGGAGACATAAGACTAAGAAGACATTTACAAGCATACTGGCTCTCCTGGTCAGGGGAGTAGGATTGCAATAACCTGTTGTTCACTTTTAGGACATGTAGCAAAATGATGCAAAGCCCAAAAGTTACCCCACTATGAATTCAGATTAGAAGTAAATTTTTAGAGATGTATGAAATGAAGTTCAATCAAGAAATTCTCCCACCCTCCAGTGAATTTCCTTGGCTAAGCACAGGTTTGAACGGAGATCCCCTCAATCCAGTCTGTCACTCTTACTGTACTAGCCGCTATTGTTTTTCACTCCTCCTTTAATCAGGACAATTCTATCCATATTTACTCTAAAATAAACCCTGTTGCAGTCAATTAGTCTTACTCCCAATATGAAAAAACAGAAGCCTTACCATTGTGAGACAATTTATATTTACGGGTACATAAAGTGATGCACTGATCTCAATTCACATAGCCAACAGCATCCACGTTCCCTCTCCAGCCAAGTGGAGCACTTTGTTCTGTGTACTTTGGAATAGCAGATCAAGCCAATCTCCACTTTCAGGTGGCATTCTAACCAGAGGTGGAGGGCCTACTCACCCACCAACTATGAGAATAGAGTGCTTTGAACATGTGGCTCTGGCACAGGCTGGAAGAATGAGGGAGGGAATCAGAGCCAGAAAAAGAGAAGGGGTACCTCCTCTAAGTTTTGGTTATGGTTCTCTTCCATTGCCAGATTAACCACTCGACTGGCTTTCCTGTTGGTTACTCACACTTTCTAGAAAAAGGTTTTCCTCTTAATGATTTGAATTTAGATGATCTCAACTGCAGTTGTCAGTAATTTCTTGTGTGCTGTCTGGTCTTTTCTGATTTATACAATTCTGTAAATCAATGATTTCCCAAAGGTACTATCATCAACAGCCTTGTATTGTTGAGTCCTTCTATCACATATTACGTCTTCCTGTTTTTCTATCGCCTAATATTATTGTCTTTTCTAGATGTTTGTATTCTCATGGTATGTCCAAGGAATGATAGCCACAGACTAATAATTTTAGCTTCTAATCACAGCTCAGGATCAATTTGATGCAGAACCCACTTTTTTGTCTTTCTGGAAATCCACGATGCTAATAATAACCAATCCATCCCTGCAGATTCCAGAATTATTCTAAAGCAGGGATCTTCAAGCTTTTGAGTGTGAGGGCCACTTCTTATATTTTCAGCATTTTTGAGGACTGAAGGAACGTGCATGCACACATATGCACAGCCGGCTCACTGGCTCCCTGCATGGATGCCCCCCTGAGCTCATGCACACATGCATGTCCCCCCATGCATGCACACACCTCTCTCTGTGCACACAGGCTAAAGGGAATGGGCCCGATAAAATGACAAGGTGTGCCAGATGTGGCCCGCGGGCCATAGTTTAGAAACCTGCAAAACAAATCCCATACTGTTAAATACAGCCCTTACCTCTCTGAATGATCTTGCAACACAGCATGTTGCTTCTGATGTAATATTCTTCGGGACTGGCATTGTCTTCTTTGACCTCATGGGGGTGGGATAAGCCCTTGAGAAACAACATCCTACACACTGGTAAACAGGTCGCCCATTAAACAATCTTGTCATGTGTGGGTTCAGACTTAATTTGCATTCAGCACATCCTACCAGACACAGAAAAAGAATATATTATTTTTTTTCATGTATCACAAACCCAGCTTCTATAGCATTGGCATGTCTAAATACATCATTAATTCATGAATGGCTTACAGAGATGACTGAGTATCCAGTCTGAACTAACCAACATGAAGGAGGGCTGGCTGAGCTGATATAAGCCAGCTAATGCTGGGCTGAGTCTGAACTTTTCCAGTCTACCAGTGTTGGAAATTATTTAGGATTAACCTGACCTTAGCCTACCACTTTTATGACAGCATAGTGGCTGTAAGTTTGTGCTGACAGAGATTTGGATATGTGATCATTCAGCTCCTCCTCTGCTGCATCCTTTTTGGGGGTGGGTGAGGTTTCTTGTGCTGATGGATTTCAGCCATCACATAAGTAGTGCTGGTAGACCTATGTGGGCTAACAAATCTGAATGGTCACCTTGTGCTAGCACAATAAGCATCTGTCCATTCCAAATTTATTATAGCTGGCATATTCTTGGTTTTGGACTGCACTCCTCCTCCTGAATAACTACAAGTGCTGGAATTGTATTGGTGATTTACAAACATGTAAGATAAATCATCTAAGCTGTAGCAGCAGATTGGTGCCATTTAACAAGGTCCCAGTCATATACCTGGTTGCCTGCACATCACACAATATGACCAGCCCCTAGTTAATTAGCAGCAGTTGGCTGCCATGACTTATGCAATTTTGCTTACCCATGCATTAACCACCAAGAAAACGTTCCCCAATGTTATTAACTTGCAGTGCTGGAAGCTCCTTACTTGGGAGCACTCTCAGCTGGAAACCAAAAAATAATCATATTCAAAATCACATACCAAATGATCATTTTAAAGCTCAAACATATAGAGATGGATAATATGCATCTCACTTGACACTAAGATTCTTAATCAGCAATATAGCCTATCCACTTTTGGTTCCAGAGTAACTGAATCAAGGCTGCAGCTATTAAATTCCCATATTTGGCAATACTAAGAGATAGTTCTTTTTCTTTACTTGAATACTCTTCAAAGCTGGCATGCAATTAAAAGGCCCCTGCTAAAAAGAGAATTCAGCTAGAAACTGGAAGACATTGTTGGAAGGATTTGAAATTTGGTTATTTCCTTTTTGGTGCAAAGAAAAAGTATGGAGAGTTCTGTCCAGTCCCATTACTTGTCTTGGAAAAGGAAAAACTATCAGTCTGGATGTGTCTTGGTTATAAGGAAACTAAAAGATCTTTTACTTACAGCGTTCATGGCTTTGTTCCTTTATGTAGATAGCATGGAGCTACTACATTGCCACATGTCTATCTTTGGAGAGCATAAAATGGAAGAAAGAGGAAAGGCAACCAACAAAGGAAGCAAGAGAAAGGAAGGGGTAAATTCTCAATCTTGCATGCAAGAACCCCCTAAGTCTCGTCTTGACTTGCAGGTTCTCAGGCTGGTCCTTTTCTAATGGTCTGGTCAGGATATTTGTTGTCATCTCTGCAGTAGGACAATAGAGCACCTGGATCTCTTTCCTGTTTAGGTCACAAACCAAGCAGTATCTCATGCATTCAACTTTCCCCTTTGTGACAGTTTGATGCAACTCTTGTTATTTTTCATCATTCAGATTGACATTTCTTCATCTGTTCCAAAGTTCTTTCATAGATTCTGCAGCCATAACACTTTTCTGAATGCTTCTGCCACATCTACATTGTGGAAGACAGTGCTACAACATCTTGTTCAAAATTTGCCCATGAAATATGCCCACCTCCAGGCAGGAAAAAGAGTTCACCAGCGGACTTGTAAGGTGTGCTATCCATTTCCAGCTTCTCTGTGCCCTACACATTTGGGGTGCCTGGTGGCAGGTACTCTCCATGGCTCTTTTCAAATACTTTTCAGCTACTCTTTCAACAGCTATCCAGTCACCCAGTGCCAGTGAACTGACATTTCTCCTCAGCACTCCTACAGCTATGCCAGAATCTATCTAGTACTGATTGTCAGGTACAGGCATTTTCCTGTAACTCTCCTATACTTGCTGTTGCCTTCGATTGAGGTGATAGGACCCATCTGCTTCTTTCTCGGTTTGAATGCCTAAATAATACGCTGCATCCCCTAGTTCCTTTATTTCAATTTTGTTAAGGTTGTGTACAGCCTCTTTGTATGATTGATCTCTCTGGGTTGCAACAACCAGATTTTCAGTATAGGTCAAAATGAATGTCAAATGTTAATTTCTGCTTCTTATACACAAGCACTAGTTTGCCTCACCTTGCTGTAGCAAAATGTTGTTCAGTTTTTTTATTACAGACTCTGGCAACTTGTTTGAGCCCATATCTGCCTCTCTTTAGTTCGCTTGCTACAATTGGTTACTTGTAATTGATGAGGCCTGGTGTCTGCTACACGTACAGGTCCTCTGCAGTATCTCCATGTAGAGATGAAGTCTTGACATATAGGTTCTTCACATGTATTAGCCGAGAATTTTAATCTCTTTTTTGAACCACCCCAGCCCCAAAAACTCTTCTTCCATTGTCTAATCTCTGTCTCTCCTTCTGTCTTTGTTCTAGAACTGTCAAATGCCTGGTGCAACAATCAGCATTTCTATTGGGAAAAATTTGCATTAACTTAAAACATTTTCTGGAAACACTTCTAGTCTGATCCAAAGCCATCACTGCTTTTTGATCACAATGTTTGTTTGCTATTCTAAGGAAATAAAGGTAGGGGGAAAGAACCTGTCTAGATGAGTATATCGCTTGCTATTTGAATTGCTTTTGGTGAAGTTTGGTTCAAATCAAATTACGGTGTCCACAAGTGTTTTGACTTGGAGTGCTCCATACATAGGTCTTTTTTAGAGCTGTCCCACTCCTTTCTTGCACAGCACTAGGGCTTCAGGGTTGTTGTTGTTTTGTTTGTATGATTCAGCACATTCCTAATTATCCCACAATGTAGTTATTTTGTAGATGGTTAGTTGGTATGCAAATAGAGTTGTGGGTTGTGTTATCTGACGGGACAACCCCGTGATATATTAGGTGGGTTGTAACATTTTAATGGACAACAGGAAAACCCCACTTCTTTATTTTCATTTTCTCTCCCACTTTATTTTTTAAAAATATGTTCCTGTTGATACGGTGATATTCTAGATAAATGAGATACATCGGCAGTATTAAGTGTACCACTCTAGGAAGATCCAGAACAAATTTAATGCGAAAAGCAATTTTAAAAAATGAATATTTTGCCATATATGGTACAGAGGAAAAAAACTCATAATACCTTAACACTTTTATGTTATTTTATAGATTTCCAGACCAGGAGACACTATGTGAGAATTATTTGAGAATTTATTATAAGGGCACACAGGTGGTAGAGATTTGACTGGAACAGTTTTTTATTCAGATTTATATAATTAGTGGTCTTAACTGACCAGATAGGTGGGATATAAATAAAATAAAATAAAATAAATAAAATAAATAAATTAAAATATGAATTGGCTGCCTTTTACCATCACCCATCCTCAAGGGGTTTCCAACATACAGTATGAACTTACATTGCTTAACAATCTATTAGAAACCAGAAGATAATAGAATAATAAAAATTAATAATCAACAAAAATTAGCAATAGTGCTAATCACAAGTAATCTCCAGCTTTCATTTCAAATACAAAAAGAATCTCACCCTGCATGCTGAAGTCCCCATCAGGTAATGAATGGAGAATATTAAGAGAGAAAGACAACATGGCAAGAGTGACAGCTGCATACTTTCCATAGTAATCCATCACTCTCCTGCAGAAGAGGGGAAAACAAAGGTACAAAGTATATACAAAATAAAAACTGGCAACATACTCATCTCTTATGAAACATCCTGATATACAGTGTTAGGAATAGGAAAATGAAATTGTCTTATTTTCTGCTGTTCTTTAGGACTTCAAAGACTTCTCTTTCAGAAACCTTTTTAATTCTACTGCTCTTTAATTTGTATTATAGTGTATTAACTGGCTTTTCATTTTTAAGAATGTTGGTTCTATTATAATGTTATTTATTACTTTTTTATTAATTTTTTAAATAGATTCTATTAGTTGCTTTCAGTGCTTCCACAAGAAGGGGGAAAGCGCTAAAAACATTTAAGATCAACAAAGAAATATCTATTAGCCCTGTAACATGTGAAGCAGCTCGAAATGCTAATTATAATTTTCATTATAAGTACAATTCTCCGAGGGCCTAGTTCAGACAGGAAAACACATAGAATATTACATGAACTTAATATATATTTTATAGGATCAAGGTACAATCTAACATCCTGCTCAATCATATTTCTTGCTAAGTAGATGCAGTTATGAATGCATGAGAAATTCAAAATGACGGTTCAAACTTATAAAGACCTAAATGGCTTGGGTCCAAACTATTTCAAGCATTGCATCCTCCTTTATGAGCCTGGCCAGGTTTTAGGATTATTAGGAGAGGCCTTTCTTCGGTCCCACCACCCTCACTGGTGCACTTGAGGACATGGGGATGGGCTTTCTCTGTCTCTGCTCCCAGATTTTGGAATTCCCTCTCACAGGAGGCCAGGCTGGCCCCTTCTTTGCTGTCCTTCCACAAGCAGGCAGACCTTTCTCTTCAGGCAGGCTTTTCCCTAGCGATGGGCTGCCTGAGTGGGGTTTTTTAAAACACTGTTGTGCCTTACTGCTTTGAACGTATATTTGGTGTTGCATTTGTTTACTGTTTTTTCAGAGTGGTATTTGTTTGATCCTTTTTAGTATTTGTATTGTTTTTAGTTTAAATATTGTCTTTTAATGATGCAAGCCTCTTTGGGTCCTTTTTAAGGAGAAAGGTGGGGGTAAAAATAAGTAAGTAAGTAAGTAAGTAAGTAAGTAAGTAAGTAAGTAAGTAAATAAATAAATAAATAAATAAATAAATAAATAAATAAATAAATAAATAAATAAATAAATAAAAAAATAATAGGGCAAAGGGACATAAACAGCAGATTATGAAGTCAAATTAGTGTTGGCTGTGGGGGGAGGGTAGTAAAAATGTAATTGTGTGCACACAAATAATTAATTAGTAACATTTCAGTAGTGAGTAATACAACTCAAATGAAATCAAGTAGGTAAGTAGAACCATGCACAAAATATGAAAATAGAAGGAAGAAAATAGTGCATGATAATTCAAATATATAAAGAAAATTATGTATTATATTGTCTAATGAGCTGATTGTTATTTCTTAAAAAATATTTTTTAAGAACTCAAGTGAGCAACAGTAATTCGAATGTAAGGTTTTCATTTTCTAGAAGACCAACATTCAGAAGAGGTTTTATTTTCTGCCCTTTTTAAAACCAACCGTACTGCTATCAATAATTTATGTGGAATCCTATGTACAATTATCAGGGAGAAAGTCACACTCCAAAGCCCTTGCAAAAATGATCTAGGAACAATTGTCATCACAGTAACAATCTTCTTTAATTCTATGTATTTATTATGAAGCATCCGCATTAAGCAGTTTTGGCATGCGTCTACACATGTGGACGCTTTTTTAAAAAAGAGATATTATACATACTATAGGAAAACAAAGCAGAATATGTCAATGGACATAGATCTGAACCAGTCTTTGACTAATATACTTGCTTGATACCTATGTTTCTTGCATGAATAAATAACATATATAGGTGCATGATATATCTTAATTATAATGTGTGGGCCATTCCTAAAACACCAAGGGTTGCTGATTTTTTCAGTCACTGTCCACCTGGATTGCTGACATTTTCTGATGCCAAACACAACAGTTTTAATTCAGAGAATCAAGACGGGGATCCAAAGAACAATACACGGAGCACTACATGTACAGTACAAACAAAGTTTTCTCATTCACTTTCCACTGCAACAATTTGTATCTTGAAAAAATCTGCTTGTGACTGTCAGGGTAGCCACCAGAGTGAGAGGTTTAGCTAGGGGGCTGCAGCTAGAGAGCAGCAATCTGTGGAAATCAAAACTCTTCCCCTCGTTAAGCAGAAATGTCTTTTTTCTGTACAAAGAAGACATTTCTGGATCCCTGCCGAGGAGAGCAAGAGAAGATTGCCCACCAGAGCTTGTAAAAAAAAAAAATTAAGACCTCGACTCCCAGGATCCACTCCCCAGTGAATTTGGCCAGAGATGTGTATCTGGGGAATATAGCTGAAATAAATAATTTTTCCAGGCATTGTTCCATGTTCATTGCTGTACTGAGGGAGAAAGGCTGAAAACAAGGATGCTAATGGGATAATGCACTTGGTTCTCTGTTGATTCTCCTGTCCTTAGGAGACTCCTCCAGACAGTAACATATTATATTCCTACAACAGCACACAAAAAGAGAAAGCTCAAGATTTTAAAAACCCTGCTGAACATATTTATATTAGATTCTAAACCATGGCTCCTTTTAGAAACTAAGCTACAATGCATACAAAAAAGGCATTAACATTATTGCATTTGAGGACGGAGCATGAGGGGGATCCACGTGGCTTGCAAGGGATCATCTCTAGTGACCCAACGAAATCGTAGGGCTTGATCACACCTGCCAGAGGAACCCCAGTTCTACCAAGCTGGCTGTTTTTTAGATTGTTTCATAATTTTCCATTCACATGATCCACCACCAACTTCAGTTCATTTGTCTCAGCAAGCACTGTATTTCCCCCATGCCAGGAGGGTGGTTTTAAATTGTAGCAATGATGAATCACGCCATTCCTAATAGTTTCAGCCTGTGTGAACATTGCTGTCGATGCATTTCCTTTGCAAAGGGGTCACGTTCCTGGGTGAGGTCGCCACTTCATGGGTACTGCATGTGGATCCCTCTCTTTTTTAATCTTTTAAAAGGCATCTTGCTACATTGTGAAGCAGCTGCTACCCCCTCCCACCCAAAAAAGGAATACATTGCTCAGAAGCACCCTTGTGGGTGGGGAAAGAGAGCTTCACAGGAAAAAACGGGGGGGGGGCATTTCCGTCTTGGAATTTTTTTGAAGGGAAAAAGAAAAATGCCAGGAAAAAAAGCAGAAACAGAAATACATGGCTGGGAAGGAGGAAACTGGAAGGAGACAGCCTTCCCCCCTCCCCCCTTGAGGGTGAAGGAGGGCTAGAAAGAGAGACATTTCCTGCTTTGAATTATAAAGAAAGGAGTGTTGCATTAACATCTCCTCTCTCTCTTTTAAAACCCTGTACTTCATGATATTTTTCAAGTTTTTCAAAACTCACTTCCTCCTCTCAACTGGGACCTCTCTTATTGCACTGTTGATGTATAACTTTTGTTATTTAAAAACAAAAAGGACAAAGGGGGCACTGACTGCCCCTAAGAAGCAGTAGAGAAAATGAACTGATACAAAATTAAGAGTGGTTTAGCCTGCTATAACGGTTCCAATAGAAAGAAAGAAACGGATGCAGTGAAAAACCATGTGAACACTCCTGCCGATATATATCTATATCTATATCCTGTGACCACTAGAAAAAAATGTATCACTACAACAGGTCTGAAAAGAATCTGTATAGCTGGGATTCTTTTCTCACTTGTGATTGAGCCCACTGCCTAGCAAAAGAATAGCAACATTTTGTTCTTTTATAAAGATTAAACTTTAAAGCAAACAGATATCAATTCAATCAATAAATCTAAACATTTTAAACAAATAATATTACCCTTCCTTTTTTTCCGAGTGAGGCGGGTTGATTAAAGGTCTGAAACAGGATTTTGAAACTGAGCTGCAGCGTGTGTGTCAGTGCTGAGACAGAATAAACTCTGTACTTTTCTTTTATACCTGCAAAATTAGTCTGTCATCTTCTACCTCAGTTTGAGCCAATGGATCAACTGTAATTTCTGCTCATTGGCTAACTATTGCTTGATGTAATTACTACTCCATCATACTGATGTTATCTCTTCTTTTTCTCTGAAACAGATCATTTTTTTCCATTGTAATATTACGGAAAGGTCAGACGGTAGGCACAGGGATCAGTGATGTTTACCATGCAGCTTTCCCTTGCATTTCCATCCACAGATTGCAGCCATTTTCAGTAATTACAGCCATTTAAAAAAGAACAACAACAACAGTGAAGACTGCTCTTTTTCTATAGCTTTTTAAATATTACAAAACAATCTTTTTGGTTCCTATAATCTCTTTCCATAACTGAGATCTTATTATTAGCAGAAGACTGGAGAATACAAATTAGGAGAGATTAGTAGCAATTATTAAAATGACAAATAATACAAATTATTAATTACAGTGGATTAAATCAACTTACTGAGGTGGCTGGAGAGCTCAGTGAAATGGAGCACCTAATTTTGGAGCCAGGAGGTGGAAATTCAATTCTCCACTGTGACTCCCAGAAGAAGAGCCAGACTGTATAGCTTTCCAGACCGAGCACCCCCAAAAGAATAGCTAAACCACTTCTGAGTACTATATATTTAGACATCCCTAGAAATTGTTTCTTGCTTGCTTGTTTGAAATATTTTTACCCTGCCTTTCCCCTAAGAAAGGACCCAAGGAAGTTTACATCATTAGAACAATATTAAAGCTAAAAACAGTCAATTATTCAAACATTAAACAAATTAATAACATTATATTTAAACATGCCCTGAGCAGAGTGTGGAAATTTAGCTACAGTGGTGCCTCGACTTACAAACTTAATTGGTTCAGGAAGATGGGCATAAGTCAAAATGGGTGTAAGTCGAAGCACCATTTTTCATTGGAATGCATTGAAATGCAATTAATCCATTCCGGCTGAAGAAAAACATCACCAAAAAAAAAAATCACTGCAAGACCAGTCAAAAGAGCTACAAAGAAGCAGCCTTGTCACAACCTATAGTTAGAAATTTGAATTTCCCGCCTTTTTCCCCTGCCTGTTTCTGTTCATAAGTGGAAGCTCTGGTCACAAGCAGAAGCAAAAGTTTGCGGCCAGAGCTGGTCATAACTTGAAATGGTTGTAAGTAGGGGTTCGTAAGTCGAGGCAGCACTGTATTTTTAAAAACCTCCAAATATGCAGTGGATAAAAATTCAGAGACCTACAGAGCAGAATTATCTTTGAGTCTCCCTCAGACCATCCCTTTTTGGATCAGTTTACCTCAACTGGCACTTACTGTCTCAATATTTCACTCAGAGACTCTAGTAATGAATTTAAAAGGTTCATTTTACTCACAATTCTTCATAGATTAAAACAAACAGCATTTCATAGAAAATATTAACTAGTTATGTCAACTGAGCATAACTGTTTAACTCACCTTATGATTGACTGACTGACTGACTCCATAGCTGATAGAACACTTCACTCTATCTTCAGACTCCTGACTGGAACAAGGCAAGAAAAGAATTCTTAGGTAGAGAGGTGTAGCTCTCTTCAAACTTTGAGGCAGAGAAAGAACAATTGACTGCTACTGAATTGATTTACAGCAGCCCTTGTCCAGAAAGGTCCTTCTGAACCAAAAACACTTAAAGTCATTATATGAAGGTTGCAATATTTTTTTAAAAAAAGTTTGGTACAACATTACTTAAATACATTTAAAAGCAACAAATACAAGCCATGTCATTTTCAAACCTCTTCTAAATAGTCAGCCATAAGGAAAAGCTTGTCTGAAAAGAAGGGCAGCAAAGGTGGGGCCAGCCTGGTCTCCCATGGAGAGAGAGTTCCAGAGTTTGGGAACAGTGGCAGAGGTTATCTTCTATGTCACCACCAAGTGAGAAAGGCCCCCCCTAATGATCTTAATATCAGGCAGGTTCATAAATGGACAGATATGGTATTTGAGATAGCTTGGACCCAAGCTGTTTAGGGTTCTATAGGTTAAAACCAGCACCTTAAATTGAGCCCGGAAATGGATTGTACTAGCTTTAATTGTGCAAAGACAGTCCTGGTAACTGCTGAAATGAATATATGTACTCCTATATTTGTTTCTAGGGTCAGAGATGAATATAGGAGTACATAAAAACTGTGCACATGTATTGCCATAAGGTCGAACTTATCTGACGGCACATAATTAATTCATTAAAAATCCACTTGTTATTTCCAAATAGAGTAAATAAACTGAATCAATGAGGCTTCTTAACTTGAGTAGGTGTTTAGGTTTGATTGATTCAGTGTGTTTACTCTTTGTTGTTTAGTTGTTAAGTCGTGTCCAACTCTTCGTGACCTCATGGACCAGAGCACGCCAGGCTCTCCCGTCTTCCACTGCCTCCCGGAGTTGGGTCAAATTCATGTTGGTGGCTTCCATGACACTGTCCAACTGTCTCGTCCTCTGTTGTCCCCTTCTCCTCTTGCCTTCACACTTTCCCAGCATCAGGGTCTTTTACAGGGAGTCCTCTCTTCTCATGAGATGGCAAAAGTATTGGAGCCTCAGCTTGAGGATTTGTCCTTCCAGTGAGCACTCGGGGTTGATTTCCTTCAAAATGGATAGTTTTTTTTTTCTCTTTGCGGTCCAGGGGACTCTCGAGAGTCTCCTCCAACACCACAATTCAAAAGCATCAATTCTTCAGCGGTCAGCCTTCTTTATGGTCCAGCTCTCACTTCCATACATCGCTACTGGAAAAACCATAGCGTTGACGATGTGGACCTTTGTCGGCAAGATGATGTCTCTTGCTTTTTAAGATGCTCTCTAGGCTTGTCATCACTTTCCTCTCAAGAAGCAGGTGTCTTTTAATTTGGTGGCTGCTGCCACCATCTGCAGTGATCACAGAGCGCAAGAAAGTAAAGTCTGTCACTGCCTCAATATCTTCCCTTTCTATTTGCCAGGAGGTGATAGGACCAGTGGCCATGATCTTAGGGTTTTGTTTTTTGTTTTTTGATGTTGAGCTTCAGACCATTTTTGTGCTCTCCTCTTTCACCCTCATTAAGAGGTTCTTTAATTCCTCCTCACTTTCTGCCATCAGAGTGGTATCATCTGCATATTGGAGGTTGTTGATGTTTCTTCTGGCAATCTTAATTACAGCTTGGGATTCCTCCAGTCCTGCCTTTCACATAATGTATTCTGCATATAAGTTAAATAAGCAGGGAGACAATATACAGCCTTGTCGTACTCCTTTCCCAATTTTGAACCAATCAGTTGTTCCATATCCAGTTTTAACTGTTGCTTCCTGTCCCACATATAGATTTCTCAGGAGATAGATAAGGTGGTCAGGCACTCCCGTTTCTTTATGAACTTGCCATAGATAGTTGTTGTCGACATAGTCAAAGACTTCTGCATAGTCAATGGAGCAGAAATAGATGTTTTTCTGGAACTCTCTGGCTTTCTCCATAATCTAGTGCATGTTAGCAATTTGGTCCACTGGCCTTGTTGTTAGCCATGCTTTCTAAGGACACTTGACTTCACTCTCCAGGATGTCTGGCTCAATGTCAGCAACCACACTATCTGGGTTGTCCGGGACGTCCAGATCTTTCTGGTATAATTCTTCTGTGTATTCTTGCCACCTCTTCTTGATGTCTTCTGCTTTTGTTAAGTCCCTACCATTTTTTCCTTTATCATGTCAGTCTTTGTACAAAATGGTCCCTTAATATCTCCAATTTTCTTGAACAGATCTCTGGTTTTTCCCTTTCTAGTCTTTTCCTCTATTTCTTTGCACTCTTCATTTAAGAAGGCCCTCTTGTCTCTCCTTGCTATTCTTTCGAAGTCTGCATTCAATTTTCTGTAACTTTCCCTATCTCCCTTGCATTTTCTTTCCCTTCTCTTCTCTGCTATTTGTAAGGCCTCGTTGGACAGCCACATTTCGTTTTCTTTCGGATGGCTTTTGTTGCTGCCTCCTGTACAATGTTACAAGCCTCCATACATAGTTCCTCAGGCACTCTGTCCACCAAATCAAGTTCCTTAAATCTGTTCTTCGCTTCCACTGTGTATTCATAAGGGATTTGGTTTAGATTACACCTGACTCCCCTTCATGGATTGCTGCCTCCAGAGCTAATGAAGTGATTGGGCCCAAGCCAAAATTGTGGTCAATTTGAGCCTCTTCAGCATCGGTGGTTGGTTCATAAACTTGAATTACTGTGATGTTGAAAGGTCTGCCTTGGATTCCTATTGAAATTATTCTATCATTTTTGAGATTGTATCCCGGTACAGCTTTTCCCACTCTTTTGTTGACTATGAGGGCTACTCCATTGCTTCTACGGGCTTCTTGCCCACAATAGTAGATATGATAATCATCTGAATTGAATTCGCCCATTCCTGTCCATTTTAGTTCACTGACGCCCAGGATGTCAATGTTTATTCTTGCCATCTCCTGTTTGACCACATCCAGCTTCCCAAGGTTCATAGATCTTACATTCCAGGTTCCTATGCAGTGTTTTTCTTTGCAGCATTGGACTTTCCTTTCACTTCCGCAACTGAGTGTCCTTTCGGCTTTGGCCCAACCACTTCATTAGCTCTGGAGCTACTTGTACTTGTCCTCCGCTCTTCCTAAGTAGCATGTTGGACGCCTTCCAACCTGAGGGGCTCATCTTCCAGCGTCACATCTTTTAGCCTTTTGTTTCTGTTCATTGGGTTTTCTTAGCAAAGATACTGGAGTGGCTTGCCAGTTCCTGCTCCAGGTGGATCGTGTTTAGTTAGATCTCTCCACTATGACCTGTCTGTCTTGGTGTCCCTGCACAGCATAGTCCATAGCTTCTCTGAATTACTCAAGACCCTTTGCCATGACAAGACAGCACTCCATGAAGGGTTTTACTCTAGTAGGGAGTAATAGGTGGATTTAGTTCACACTATCCCTTTTATGTGAGACGTGGTGGCGCTGCTGGTTAAACCGCAGAAGGCTCTGGGCTGCAAGGTCGGAAGACCAGCAGTCGTAAGATTGAATCCATGCATCAGAGTAAGCTCCTGTCGCTTGTCTCAGCTCCTGCCAACCTGGCAGTTCAAAAGCATGTAAAATGTGAGTAGATAAATAGGTACCACCACGGTGGGAAGGTAATGGTGTTCTGTGTCTAGTTGCACTGTCCATGTGACCACGGAAACTGTCTATGGACAAACACTGGCTCTATGGCTTGGAAATAGGGAAGAGCACTGTTCCCTAGAGTTGGACACGATCGGACTTAATGTCAAGGGGAACCTTTACCTTTACCTGTACATTTCCCTGTTATGTTGGTCAGGTTTCTGTTCATACTGCAAAACATTTTTTCTCACTATCACTTCCACTGCTGAGAGAGCCGATTCTGAAACATGGTGGTACCTCACTCACTAATTTAGTCTTTATGTTACTTGCTGTGTTTGGGGCAGCAGAAGTGTTGTTTCCTGTCATACAAGGTGGTTGAGGGTGGGACAGGATAATTCTATTTCCCACTTAAAACAAGTGGGTACCATGTTTCTAACAATGACGCAAGCGCTTGCCTTATCTAGCAGATAGCTGGAAAGAATTCCCCTCCCCTGCTCACTTAGCATTAGAGAACTACACAATGCATCACTCCACTGAATGTGTGCTGGCAAGTGTGCTTTGCACCAATACCCAAACAATCTGTAACACAATGGTTCCAAGATGTTGCGGTACTACAACTCCCAGAAGCCCTGACCACTACCCATCTTGGCTGGCTAAGGTATCTGGGAATTTTAGTCTGCTGAACAACATTTGGACACGTTGAACAAAATTTGAACAAACCAAATGTCAGAAACACTCTTACAGAACTTGAGGGCATGGGAGAGATATAAAATATATTTTCTGCTTTTTCAGCCTAGCTTCCTTCATACAATAATTGGGCTCAGCTCAGCACACCTGTTATCCTGACACCAAGGCAGGCACCCAGATTACTCACACCTGAAAGCTCACAAGTGAAAATATACACTATTATTTATTTTAAACATTTCTATCTTGCCTTTCTCCCCAAAAGGACTGAAGGTGGTTTACATCATTAGAGCAGTATTTAAAAGCTAAAGATAAATAAATATGCAAATATTTAAAAATAATTAAAGAAGTATTATAATAAAGTGGTAACTAAGATCAATATTAAAATACATTTAAAACAGAGTACAGCAATCCATTTGAAACCCCTCTCAGACCACTAGTCATGAAGGTAAATCCTGCTTGAGGAGAAAGGTCTTTGCCTGCCTGTGGGAGGACAGCAAAGATGGGGCCAGTCTGGTCTCCTGTGGGAGAGAATTCCAGGATCTGGGAGCAGCAACAGAGAAGGCCCTAAGTACAGTAGCTGATTGGACATTTAATTGTCCTTTGAAGAGATACACTGTTGTGAGCCCTGCCGGCCCTTGTTAGGTCAGCAGACACTCCCTCTTCCATCCTTTGCTCCATAAATGAGGACACAGGCACTTATAAAAAGGGGGGGAGTATTAAAACAAAGGGGGATCAAGAACAGTAACTCCCTGGAACTGCCTCGGACTAGTTTTGGGCATGACCTGGGTGTCAGGCTTCAAGTCTCTAAGTTTTGAGTCTATGTGTACTCCAGTTTACACCCATGAGAGGAGTTTCTGTGCAGTACTCCTTCGTGAGATTACCCCTGTAGTGATGCCAGATGGGTTCCACAAGAGGGAGGACTTACAGTATATGCCCACGGTGAAGGCAGTAGCGCCAGTCTCTGGCTCTCACTCCCCCTTGGATCCCCACTTGCTGGCCCTGGCAGGCTCAGTGCCATTTCCTCCAGCAGCATCGTGGCTGGGTTGTAATGTAGACTCGCTGGGAGCTCCCTCCTGGGTTCATTGGCAACTGTCCCTCCTCTTCCATTTGCCCATCAGCTAGGTCTCTAGAGGAGGGAACCCCTGGAGGAGTTCACTGTCTGGGACTTGGTGAGTCCCAAGGAAAGGTGAGGCAGCCCACTGACCAGGGCACTGAGTTATAGATAAGTGGTGATTCTGTACCAATCACAACTTAATTTTAATATCAAAAAGGAAAATGTTGGCAGATTTGTTTGACTGGGCAGGGAATTGGGGTGGGTGGGATAAAAAGGACTACAAGAGGAAGTGTTTATTGAAACTCATGGTGCAATGTTATGTGCATACAACTGATAAGATATGGCAAAACCACACTCTGTACACTGTAGGTTGAGGCTCCATTGACCTACAATGCATTGAAAACCGATGAATCCATAACCGGCCGTTTTTGTTCCATTTTTGTTCCATTTTGGTTTTTTCTGGTCTGTAGGTCGATTCTCTGGCTGCAAGTCGAACCTAAATTTTGCCGCCAGAGAAGTCTGTAACTCGAAAAGTCTGTAAGTCGAGCTGTCTGTAAGTCGAGGGTCCACTGTACCTCTTTAAAGAAATACAAACTACTCGCACACAAAAGCCCAAGAAAGGAAAATTTGAAACAGACAAATGATGCACAATAAAACAAATCCCATTTAGTCATTCAGAGGAAAAAGAATAGAACTGCTTTTCAATTAATGTACAGTTGACTGTAAAAAGGATCTCTGTTATTCTGAAGTCATGCTGGATGGGTCACTCTGTTCTTTTCAGTGAAGGGAGCAGATTGTGTTTATGTAGGCATTCCTTTGAATGTACAAAATCATTCTCTTAATTGAAATTGACAGAGTTGCCTATAAACAGTTGTGCAAAATTACTGAATAATGAGGTTCAGTCCCGCATCAGTGGTTTTTTTTTAATGGATCAATTTTTACATGCAAAATTTGTCAAAATGTTTCATCTGCATATTTAAAAAGTTGTAAACTGCAATTGTAGTATTGTGGTGGTGGTTGTTATATCCTGTCAAATCGCCTCTAATTCATGGAGACCCTATGAATGAGCACGCTCCAAATAGTCCTGTCTGCAATCACCCTCCTCAGGTCTTGCAAACTCAACCCTGTGGCTTCCTTTAGGGCAGGCTTGTCCAACCTGCGGCCCAAGGGCCGCATGTGGCCCAGGTCGGTTCATAATGCGGTCCAGTGCAATTTTTTATTTTTAAAGAAATTCCAAAGTTTCAAGTTACACTGCTGGCACTTGCAGCCAGAATGCGACTGGGGCACGTCAAAATGGTGGGGGGAGGGAAGGAAGGAAGGAGCGGGAGGGGAGGGGAGAGGGGGGCTGTGTGACTGCATTGCGCCATCCCCGTTAATAGGTGGACCCTCTCCGGGCCCCATAATGCCACCGGAGTTGAAGCTGGCAGCCTCTGCTGTCTTAGATCGCAGCTGCCGGTAAGCGTGCTTGGAGCGGGGCTGTGGAGGATGACTAGGGCTGCCCCCCATGCAGCTCAAATCAAATTTATGTGCGGCCCAAACCAAGTTTTCATCTTCTAATGTGGCCCAGGGAAGGTGAAAGGTTGGACACCCCTGCTTTAGGGAATGAGTCCATCTCTTATTTTGTCCTCCTCTTTTCCTACTGCCTTTCACCTTTCCCAACATTATTGTCTCTTCCAGAGAATGTTGCCTTCTCACAATGTACTCAAAGTAGGACAACTTCAATTTCAACATTTTTGCCTTCAGAGATAGTTCAGGCTTGATTAGGTCTAGGACTCATTTGTTCATCTTTCTGGCAATCCAAGGTATTTACAAAACTCTCTTCCAGCATCACATTTCAAAAGAATCAAATTTTCTTTCCTGTCAGCTTTCTTCACTATCCAGCTTTCGCACCCATACATGGTAACTGGAAAAACAAGAGTCTGGCTGACTTTGACAATCTTTTCTAATTCCTTCATTGTTTCCCTTCCTGATGAGTTCCACAGCAGCCCTTCTCCCTACCAAACTTCAGCAATCCAGCAGAGGGTGCCTATGATGGGAAAGCAGGGTGATTTTTTTCCCTATTTCTGTTTACATTTGGCAGTTTATGCATCATCACCAGCAAGTGTCCTAAGTTTTTTTCCAAACATCTGCTGTGCATTAAATTCACTTCTATGAAGAAGTCCTATTAGGGGAAGTTTATCCAGTGAACCTCCGAGTTCCAAACTATTTTTATTGGAAAATATTGAATCAGCAATGTAAAGAATGGATTTTTACCTGGGTTATTCAAACAGAAATAGGCCAGCTATGTTTAGGGTTGCAGTTTTATTCATAGGTACACATAGGTCTCACTGATTTCTATGTGTAAAGATGCTAAGAAAAGCAACAATTTCTTTGAGAGCTGAAGGAAGTATGATACAGCTCACAAAATAACAATGTGCAGATGCACACACACTATTGTACAAAACTTGTAGTACAGAGAAAGCATAAGGAAATTATAGAAATATGGGTGTGTCAGCCAGTGTCTTGTCAGTCACTGAATTTAGCCCATCTCTATTCATGACAGGTAGAGACCTAGCTATCGTCACTTTCCTCTGTTTTCTCTTTACTGTTCGCATACTTTGAAAACATTATGATCTTTGCTAATATACAGCCATGTGCTCTTTGAATTCTAGCTAACGACACCCATCAATCAGAGTGACAGATCATCTCCCCCCTTATCACAACAAAACAGCCATAACAAAAAAGACCCTGCAGCTACAAATACTCAACAGTCCCACACACTACACGGAACACAGACAGAGTTCTAGCTCCTGTCCTCTCAACAGCATTCTTAATTAGTATGGAAGCAGTAGGAATGTACTTAGTTTTTCAGACGTGGCTTCTCCATTTTGGCTTTATTTTTGTAAACTAAATAATGACATGGTGTAATCTGTCATGTGTTGTTGTTAATTTGAGATTGTTATTTACCTAATTTTTAGACCTGCTAGGGACCAGATGATTTTTACTATATCCCGATATGTAAAACCATAGAATTCAAAGAGGGTGTACTTTGGTTGTTGTAGGTTTTTCAGGCTATTTGGCTGTGTTCTGGAGTTTTTCTTTCTAACATTATGCCAGTCTGTGGCTGGCATCTTCAGAGGACAGGAGCTAGAACTCTATTCATTAACGACACCCATCAATCACAGCGACACATCACCTCCCCCTTATCACAACAAAACACACATAACAAAAAAATACCCTGATCACAGGAATCACCCTATCTCATGAAAAGAACAAGAACCTGATCCCACAAATACTTAACAATCCCACATACTACATCAGAACACAGACAGAATTCTAGCTCCAGTCCTCTGAAGATGCCGGCCACAGAGACTAGCAAAACGTTAGGGAAAAAACAACAAAAAGAACATGGCCAAACAGCCCAAAAAACCTACAACAACCATCAGATGCCAGCCATGAAAGCCTTTGAGAACATGGGGTTGTGGCGATCCCCCTTTGTGCCCTTTATACCTCTGGGCTCCACAAAGGTAAATACACCCTTTTCGCTGCCACCAGGTATTTTCCTAATACCAAATCAAGTCCCACACACAGGAGCTGTCACCCCAAAGGGTCATACAATTTCAGGAGGCAAGGGTTTTAAATAAATTTTCTTTTATTATTGAACAAAATCATAAGGAGAATCAAATATAACTGTTTCATATGTTCATGGATATTAAATCAGGTGTTAAAGTGTATCAGATCATGTCATTATCTCTCATATTATACTGATGCGCTCATTCCTGCTTGTTCAATATATTTTACTCTTTCAATTTCCTTTCTTAACCCTTTTTGCTACTCCTAAGCCCTAGCACTCTCTCAATAACTTCTGGTCCCTAACTCTGCCTGAACCTCTCTCTCTCTCTCTCTGGTTCCAACTCCTAACTGTCTCACCCAGCTGTTCCAACTGTCATTCTGACTCCGCCCCTCCTGCTCCATCCCCTGATTGACATGCAGGAATGACGTCATACTTTGGGTTCCATTACAGGGGTATATTTTCTTTTTCTCATGACTGTATTTCCTGCTTATTCCTCATTCTGTGCATCAGTCCATTAGGGCAGTGGTCCCCAACCTTGGGCCTCCAGATGTTCTTGGACTGCAATTCCCAGAAGCCTTCACCACCACCTCTGCTGGCCAGGATTTCTGGGAGTTGAAATCCAAGAACATCTGGAGGCCCAAGGTTGGGGACCACTGCATTAGGGGAGCAGTCACTTCTTACCAAATTAATGTCACATGTCATCATGTTGCCTCTGACTTACAGCAATCTTACAAATGAGTAACCTGTCATGAGCAGAGATGGGCATGAGCTGCTGGTTCAGTGGTTAGTTTCCTAGATGAACAGTGGATCCATGGTTCAGCGCCTCACCCCCTCCAGCAGGTGCCCACATGGCAGCAGCACCTTGCCCCACCCCACCCCACCTCCTCTGGACCCTGCCATAGAGTGGGCAGCTGGTGGAGGAGGTGGGATCCAGAACTGCAGATCGACTGTTCAGTTTGGAAATGAACCAGGCTGAACTGCTGTTTTTTTTTTCCCTTAGACAAGAACAGGTTTTTTTACAACAGTAAAAAAATGTTTCACATATTAAACATATGTATGCTTTACTTGTCCCACTGCTTATTTAACTTATATGCAGAATACATCATGAGAAAGGCTGGACTGGATGAATCCCAAGGTGAAATTAAGATTGCTGGGAGAAATATCAACAACTTCTGATATGCAGATGATACCACTCTGATGGCAGAAAGTGAGGAGGAATTAAGGAACCTCTTAATGAAGGTGAAAGAGGAGAGCGCCAAAAATGGTCTGAAGCTCAACATCAAAAAAACTAAAATCATGGCCACTGGTCCCGTCACCTCCTGGCAAATAGAAGGGGAAGATATGGAGGCAGTGACAGATTTTACTTTCTTGGGCTCCATGATCACTGCAGATGGTGACAGCAGCCACAAAATTAAAAGACACCTGCTTCTTGGGAAGAAAGTGATGACAAACCTAGTCAGCATCTTAAAAAGCAGAAACATCACCTTGCCAACAAAGGTCCGCATTGTCAAAGCTATGGTTTTTCCAGTAGCGATGTATAGAAATGAGAGCTGGCTCATAAAGAAGCCTTTTGAATTGTGGTGCTGGAGGAGACTCTTGAGAGTCCCCTGGACTGCAGAGAGAAAAAAACCTATCCATTCTGAAGGAAATCAACCCTCAGTGTTCACTGGAAGGACAGATCCTGAAGCTAAGGCTCCAGTACTTTGGCCATCTCATGAGAAGACTCCCTGTAAAAGACCCTGATGTTGGAAAGTTTGAAGGCAAGAGGAGAAGGGGACGACAGAGGACGAGATGGTTGGACAGTGTCATCGAAGCCACCAACATGAATTTGACCCAACTCTGGGAGGCAGTGAAAGACAGGAGGGCCTGGCGTGCTCTGGTCCATGGGGTCACGAAGAGTCAGACATGATTTAACAACTAAAAAACAACAATGCTTTACTTAATGATTACATAACTTTATTTTTGTTTATTCCTCAAGATAGGGTGAAATAAAGTACCTTTCACTAGTGCTCCTGTTCAAAGTAGTCTGTGTTAGTCTGTGCAAGCATATAAACAAGAAACACAACCTAAAACAATAACAAAGAAAAATAAATAAGGCAAAAATGTTAAAGACACACTGCTGTTATTTTAATGTAAGTTTTCACGGAACAAGTCCATTTCTCCAGACATAAGAGTAAGAATACAGAAAGTACATGGCAAAACAGTCATACATGGCTCTAAGATAAACTGTAGTAGTTGGTAGTTTTAATTTGTAAATAGTGTGAGTTATTTTGGCATTTATACTTAGTAACGACAAGCCCCATTTTGTATTCAATTAATATCTTTTGAAACTTGTTCTGTAAACAGCAACAAAATACCGCTTAATGTGAGCTTTCCTGGAATAAGTCAACTTCTTATGTCTGAAGATGTGGACTTGATTTACAAATGCTCATATTAAAATATTGCAGTTAATCTTTTAAGGTGCCACAACGTCTTTATCTTCTTTATTTCGTTGCTTTTGTTCTGTTGTTTCTTGTTGATATGCTTCTTTCACTAATGCACATAAATAGAATCAGATTCATTTAGCCACCAACTGTTGATACTGTTTACAGAACTCAGTATCATCTTTACCAGGTGTGAAATGCCAGTCAACAACTTGTGGCCCGTTCAGTCTTTTTCACTTAAAAAAAGTCTCAAAAACAGTTTGTCCAAACGTCCTCAAATTTGGTGCAGAGCAAGAGCTGTCCGTCTGCTCAATCTGTGCCAAATTTGGTGTGGATCCTAGGTCCAGTTTAAAATTATAATTTTTTGTTTGGAGGGAATCTCCTTAGTTTTTGAATTGCCTTATGAAATGCTGCATTGGGCTGTTGCACAATTTCTACTGTATTTGCCATGAAACCTTAGGACTGTGTCTGAGGACCTGGACTTGTCCACGAAAGCTTGCTTTAAAATAGGGAAATTAGTTTTCAAGGTGTCACAAAGTTTTTGTCTCCTTTATATATATATAGAGAGAGAGGCGGGACGTAAGAGTTAAGCCACTGGGGAGCAATTGAGGCAAGTATATATATATTGCAGTTAAATATATATTCATACTTAGGTGTATATATATGTTTTTGTTTCTGTTTTGTCTTGCTTTTTGCCTCAATTGCTCCCCAGCGGCTTAACTCTTACGTCCCGCCTCTATATATATATATATATATATATATATATATATATATATATATAAAGGAGACAAAAACTTTGTGACACCGCCGGTGTACCCAGGGGAAGAAATAAAATTAGTCAAACTTTCAGAATGAAAATAAAAGATGTGTCTGAAGAAAGTTTTGTTTCGCGCTCTCGGTGAGCCTAACAAACGCTTCGCTCCTTTCAATGTGGGAAAGAAAACGTCAAGGAACGAAACGGCAGCCTCGCAGGGGACGCTCCCGCCTCTGCCGCCAAAAGTCTTCGCGACCCAAGCACCGCTCGGCGCGCGCCGACACGTGACACTCCCCCCCCCTCTGCGAAAAGAGCGCGCGGGGTGGGTGGGGACGAGGAGGGCGCGAGCAAACCGCCTTTTCGAACTCTCCTCCGTAATCCCCGCACGTGACCCCCCTCCCCGGAACGTGGCATTGTGTGGTCACGTGACCCTGTACGGGGCGTGCGGGCGGGGTGGTGGGCCGTTCAGGAGGCATAGAGGGGGGGGCTGCGTACGCGACGGAGCTGGGTGCGAAGATGGCGGACGAGGAGGCCGAGCAGGACAGCGGGAGGATCGGCGGTGGCGGCGCCGAGAGCGGCCTCCCGGATATGCAAAGCTTGAAGGAGCGGCTGCTGGAGTTGGAGACGGGGCTGAGAGAGAGCAGCGCTACGGCCGTGGAAGCGGCCACCGAGTACTGTCAGCAGCTCTGCCAGGTCAGGATGGGCCTGGTCGCTTCTTGGGAGGGAGCCTGGCCCTTGCCCGCTTGCCCTTTGGAGCAGAGGCGGCGGCGAAGCAGGAAGGTGCGAGTCGCTGGGCCGCGCTTCTGCGGAACGCCAGCGCTGCTCATTGAAACGGTCTCTAGGCAGAGCAAGGCGGTGGGCCCGCCCCCCTTCCGCCGGGAGGCGAGCTCCTCACGGTCCCGGAATCCCCTCCCCCGTCCGAGGGGGGGGAACAGCGCGGCTTTCCCCCCTCCCACCCCGTGCGGCCCCCCCGCCTCCGCCGCCCTGGGTCCTGGCGCTCCCGTATCTTGACTCGGCCCCTTTGTTGGCGCTGGGGCCGCCTCGGCTTCGGAGGGGCCTTTGTCTGCTGATGGCGGCGACGGCGGCGGCGAGCTCCTCTCCCTTCCTTCGGCCGTGCCATAAGCGTGAAAAAGGGGCTGGGAAGGAACGCTTCTTCCCGGGGAGGAGTTAGGGGGGGAGTCGTGAGGGAAAGCGGGCACCGTCGCCTGCCCCATTGTGTCTCTCTGGGATGGGCGCTCACCCTGCTTCCCAGTGTGTGTGCTGGGATCACCTGTACGAGGGCAGAAGGGACACATCCACCTCCTAGGAGGCTTCTGTGAGCCCCCCCCCCTCTTATCCTCTCTGAATTAAATCACCTTATCTGAGAAGGTCCAGCTTTTTCACTTTGCATTGGCCAAGAATCCAAGGCATACACTGTGTTTTTAGTGCTTGTTCAGCCTATTGCTGTTTGTACCAATTCAGATGTGCTTGGTTGTATATGGATATGTCAGCTGCCAAACAGCCCTTGTTGTCTTAAACCCTGAAAGAATTCGGAGTGTTCACAAATGTGTTAAACGCGTTTACAAAACCCTCACAAAGTAAACCTTTCCTTTTGTTTACTTTCGTATAGACGGAGAATATGGTAAAAGGTATTATATCCCAATAATGAATGGTAATTCATTTTCATTAATGTTTATAGTTACATTTGATTCGAAGACCACGTTGGTTGTTCTAAGTAGTTTGAACTAGTTTCACATTATTCACATTTGCACTGTTTCAGAACCTTTAGAGTAAAAATTTTCACAGAACTGTCAGCTGAAACTGCAAGTGATGGTTCATCTTCATACAACAGTAAACTCACCAGCTCTCTGTGGGGAACTAAAGTACCTGCTTCTGGACTATGGAAAGTGGCTGGGTTTAGACCAGCTTTCCAGCTGTGTATTGGGTCTCTGGTTTAGAATTTGGAACCTACAGAACAGGGAGAAACTTACGTTTTTGATACTTGAAGTTTAAATTTATGAAAAAGTACATTATATCAGATAACTTTATGCAATCTTTTAAACCTGCAAAATGGAAGTAAATCAGTATTTTCATCCGGGGGTCCACGTATCTTTACTTGAGTGTTTGTATTTCAAAACACCTTTGTAATTACTCTTTTTTGAAATTTGAAACAATCATGTCCTGTATTTTGAGTTGTATATCAGCAGTTATTTTACCAGTGGAGAAAACTTCAGTTCTTCAAGGCCAAATAATCCAGAACTAAAGTGTGTGAGTTGAACATGTATTGGGAGACTACATATTAGAAGCACACATGTGTCGTATGCAAAAGATACCAAGTTTATTCTTTGACATCTCTAGATACCTGAAAGTCACTGGTAGGAGCTATGCTCAGCTGATTCCATCTCACATAAATAGACGAACATATGAAATAGTCCTTTGCCTGAAAACAGTTCTCTTGCTCTACCATTACTGACATAGGCCGAGGCAAAGAGGCAGTCACGAAAGCAGCAAAATCGGGGAGCTGGACAGGGGACAGATTGTATTTGTCTTCAATGTGGAAGGGATTGTCACTCTCGAATTGGCCTTCTCAGCCACACTAGACGCTGTTCCAAGTCCTCCATGCAGAGCACGATACCATAGTCTCTCGAGACTGAAGGATGCCTAAATTGACATAAGCAAAAAAGCATCAAGCCTAACCATGGTTTCCCATTTTGTTCCAACCAGGAAACTCTGTTTAGATGTTCCAAAAGAAGCCAGGATATGAAATGAGTTTCAACCTATAGTTTCATATCACATCTTTTTCTGAAACTAGTAGCCGTAATTTAATGGTCCACACAAAATAGGAAAATGTGGTTAATAAGCGTTCTTTCTGGTTTGTTTTATTATGCAATATAAACAAGATTAGAAGAGATTGTTATGTGGCATGAACTTCTTTTGTCTTGCCCTATTGGTATAATCTTAGTTTTGTCATATGAACGAATAGTAGCCTAATCCTCATTGTTGTCCTTTGTGACATTGCTGCAATCAGTTGAATTAGAAAATTAACTTTGGTCAATAGAACTCCTGATGTCTTGGGTGAATAAACTTTCAGCAAGACTCAGACTGATTTGGACAGTCGTTCAGAGGTTCCTATATAATGATTTATATACAGTAGCTTGGAATTAGTGCTGCAGTCAGGTGCCCCTCACCCTTCTCTTTAGATGAGCATACCTGGTAGACAGAGTCCATTTAATCAAAACCAAAGAATTATGTCTTAATGTGAGTATAAAAGCTAATACGAAAAACAAGAGTTAGACATATGTCAGATTGTACTAAGCATAAATCATGTCTCAGTAATTACCTTTTGTTGTGCCTGTTATGTTGGCAAGTGATTTTTATTGAAGAGTGTTACAGACCTTGGTTTGTTGATTCAGATGTACCCCAAGATAGAAAATCTGTGTGCTGATGTAAATGTTTTCATCTTGAGTTCTTGGATTTTTTTGGATTTCCACTTCCAGAAGCCCTGGTGCCCATGGCCAGTGATCAGGGATTGTACAGTTTGTCATTCTGAATATCTATGGGACTAAAGGTTGAAGCTACCTCTGCAGTGTAATATTTAAATCATCATAGTTCACAACGCTGAAACAAAAGCTGGCCTTTCTAATTCAATAAGAGTCCTCCAATTCAACCTTCTCAAATCATTTGTATATTATTCAGCCCCAGCAAGCATGACTTTTTGTCCACAGTGACAGGAGGGTAATAGGTTAGGGAATGCTGCTCCAAAACTATGTGCAGTCTTATATTTTAATTCTGATAGCATAACATAGGGCCACTGTCGAAGCACAATCTAATATTAATTTAGGGTTCACTTGTGTTATTCCATGTATAGTTGCTTCAGATTGGAAGATCCCAGTTAGGGTTGGGTACCAATAAAGTATATCAGTTACGTTCCTTACAGTTTATTATGAAATACAATAAATGCTGCTTCCCTGTGTTGTAGTCACTCGATACTACTGGCACAGGTGAGGATTTTCTGCTTCTGTTTGTTTGTAAAGGGTAAGGGCACGTAGCATATTTAAGATGATACATAGTGAACCAAGATCAAGACTACAAAGTTTCTTGGGATCTGGTACAATTCAAGAGCAGAAAATTAGCAAATCCAAGACTGACAAAGGTGTCAGAATATAGTAGCAGATAAGAATTAAGCAAACAACAGCTCAGGGTTCCTTATAGGAGAAGATGTGCCATCAGAGGGAAAGCTAGAAAGGAAAGAATGAGTATAGGATGAATATAGAGCAGTGGTTCCCAACCTTGGGTCCCTAGATGTTTTTGGTCGACAACTCCCAGAAATCATGGTAAACACAGCTAATGGTGAAGGTTTCTGGAAACTTTAGTCCAATGTTAAATGATTTTTTAAAAGCAAATTGATTTAAATCATGATTGAAATTACAAATTAAATTTAAAAAATGAATTTTTTAAATTGTCAAAAAGTCCAATTTAAAAAAAAATTAAATAATGATTTAGATCAGGTTGATTAAAATAAAATGTACCCTGACATTTTGCAGATATAATTTCCTGTCTAATCCTTTTCCCGTGAGAGAGCAAGGCATTCTGTTCCGATTTTGATAAGAGATGTCAAAGATTTTGCACATATTACAAATACTTCAAAATGTTGCTGGTGCTGTTTCATTGATAACAATTTTTAAGGATTGTTGTTATGTACCATACAATCACTTCTAATTTATGGCATCCCTATGATTTAATGACTGCCAGTGTTCTTAGTATTTTAACAGCCTTGCTCAGGTCTTGAAAAACAAAGATCTGTGGCTTGCTTCATTGAGTCACTCCATCTCATTTTAGGCCTTCCTCTTTTTATTTTGTCTTCCACTTTTCTTAGTAATGTCTGTTCAAGTAAGTTGTGTCTTCCTATTATATGTCCAAAGTACAATGGCTTCAATTCAGTCATTTTGTCTTCTAGTGAGGCTTCAGATTTGGTTCAATCTTTGGTCCATGTACCATATTTTTCCGTCTATAAGACACTACTTTTTCCTAAAATCATTACCCTAAAAATTGAGGGGGTGTCTTTTACATGGAAGTAAGCTGAGATAGCTGAGGAGAGAACAAAATGGCACATACCTTGCCTCTGTAAACAGGCTTCCTTCAGCCACAAGGCTTAGTTTCCTAAAGTCAGGACACTTAGCTTACTCGAATCACTAGCCTTATGGAACTGACGTCAGCTGATCCTGAACAAACCAATTGGAACATACCTCCTTGGAGGTGGAACCTGTAGGCTCAAGATTCAACAGAGACAGAATGTCTGACATTTTGAGCCCAGAGGCTGAATCCTCAAAGTTATGTTTTCTTAATTTGGGGGTTAGAAAATTGGGAGGGGGGTGTCTTGTAAATGGGGGCGTGTTAGAAACAAAAATGCAGTATTTGCCTTTTTGGTGGTACATGGTATTCATAAATATTTCCTCTAACACCATGTTTTAAATGAATTGATTTTTCTTCTTCTTCCTAACTTTCGTATCTGTACATAGATATTCAGAGATATCTGCATATAGATTTTCAGAGATATCAAAGTATGGATATCAAAGTATGGATTATCTTGATCTTGGTCTGCACTTTGGATTAACAATCAGCCTGAAGAAAACACAAGTCATGGGCCAGGGTGTGGACTCACCTCCCTCTATTACCATCTCCACACAAGAATTGGAGGTTGTTCATGACTTTGTGTACCTTGGCTCAATGATCTCTGACACTCTCTCCCTAGATGTCAAGCTGGACAAACACATTGGCAAAAGCTGCTATGTTCTCTAGACTCACAAAGAGAGTATGGCTTAATAAGAAGCTGACAACATATGCCAAGATCCAGGTCTATAGAGCCTGTGTCCTGAGTACACTCCTATACTGCAGTGAGTCCTGGACCCTTTGTGCTCGGCAGGAGAGGAAGCTGAACACATTCCATATGCGTTGTCTCTGATACAATTTTGGTATCACCTGGCAGGAAAAAGTTCCAAATAGAGTAGTCCTAGAACGAGCTGGAATTGTTAGTATGTACAGTGGTGCCTCGCTTGATGACGTTAATTCGTTCCAGCAAAATCACTATAGAGTGAAAACATCGTAAAGTGAAATAAAAAAGCCCATTGAAACGCATTGAAAACTGTTCACTGCATTCCAATGGGCTGAATAACTCACCATCCATCAAAGATCTTCCATAGGGGCGGCCATTTTCGGTGCCTGTAAAGCGAGGAATCCGTCCAAAAATACAGCAGGGAGCCATTTTGAGCAGCCGGCGGCCATTTTGAAAACCCGACGATCAGCTGTTTTGATTATTGTAATGCGAAGAATCGTTTCAAAGCGAAAAAACCCCATTAAAACATTGTTTTGCGATCTCAATTGCGATTGCAAAAACATCGTCGGGAAGTGGATTTGTCGTTAAACGGGGTAATCGTTAAGCAGGGCACGACTGTATACATTACTGAAACAGCGACATCTATGTTGGCTCAGGTATGTTATTGGAATGGCTGATGGTCAGATTCCAAAAGATCTCCTGTATGGAGAATTAGTGCAGGGAAAGCACCCCAGAGGGAGACCACAGCTGTGATACAAGGATAGGGATCTGAAGACCTTAGAAACGAACCTTAACAGATGGGAAACGTTGACATCTGAGTGTTCGGCCTGGAGGCAGGTGGTGCCTCATGGCCTCTCCCATTTTGAAGAGACCCTTGTCCAGCAGGCCAAGGCAAAGAGGCAGTCCCGAAACCAGCAAAACCAGGGAGCTGGACAGGGGACAGATTGTATTTGTCTTCAGTGTGGAAGGGATTGTCACTCTTGAATTGGCCTTCTCAGCCACACTAGACGCTGTTCCAGGTCCTCCATACAGAGCACGATACCATAGTCTCTCGAGACTGAAGGATGCCTAATCTAATCTAAGGTCTCCAGCAGCATATCCTTTTATTTTTAAATAGCTTTTCTAGTTTATAATGGATCAATGGATCTTCAATGGGCAGCTAGTTATTGCTGCCCATTGGAGAAGATCCATTGATATGAATAAGACTTGTTAAAACACAACTACGGTAGTATAAACTCCATTTATAGTAGGATCTCTGCATCTGCAGTCAACTCTCATGGTACTACAGATCAATTTCTTAAGCCCAGGCCAGGTTTTCAGAATGCCTGAACTAGGTGGGATGTGGGGAAGAAGAACTCACACAGGGGATGGGATTCTCCTTATTCCTTCCCTCTTGCTCAAGGTCTCCCTGGCATGGGCTGGTTTGGGCCCTCAGCCAAGTCAAGGTAGGGTGAGGCATGGGTACTCCAGTGCTGGCTTCTGCCAAGAAGTCAAAATGGCCACAATTGCACCAGGAACTGGAAAGATCAGGTTGAAAGAGGTGGTGGCAAGAGCTCGGGGGGGGGGTCTGCGCTGCCCAGGCAGAGATGCAGAGCAACAACATCCATGCAGAAGGAGAGAGAGGAAGAGAAGGACCCAACCAGCTCCTGCACTTCCTCTGCTCTCATCACATACCTCCCTCCCCTCCCCATCCATTCTCCTCTTTCCTTAGCTGATCTGGATTGGCTATCCCCTCTCCCGGTAGATTTTTGGGCAGGAGCACACACAAAAATGAATCTTCATTCTCTGAACTTGGGCGTGGAGAGAGTTGCCACCACCGCCTCTGTTTGGAAGATGGTCTGTGCAGCTAAATTGGCGGCAGTGGCAGGACTTGCTGGGGCAGCTGAACTTGAAGAGGGTGGAAGATTTTTCTCTCTCTAAATAGTGTTGTTGCAGATTGACAGTACAGGGATTCTGTTTGCTATGTGTTTATTACTGTCTGTGGTTTTCAGTATCTGCAGGGGGGCAAGAAACTGTTCCCCCACAGATACAAAGGTCCGACTGTGTTTCAGTGGGTCTTTTCTGTTTGAAACTAACATTGATTTAAGTTGATCCTTTTTCATTACTGACAGATATTGTATTATATGATGGTTCTCATTAATTCAAATATTACATGAAGATCCTGTCCTCTGGCTTACTAACTGACAGGATGAGACACCCAAGGAAAGGGAAGGGAAGCTGGAGCAAGTCAGTTTGATAATGTCAGAACAAAGTAATAAGTTGCAAGTGAGCATTTATATTTGGTTAAAGCTAAATGTATAGACAGAAGTGTTGGAGCTATCCAGTTATTTTTAGGCATTGGGGGGAAAGTAGGTGTATCTTTCCATTGCAGTTCCAGGTTAACTAGATTTGTACTCAGAATGCTTGGGGCAAGTAATTTTTGTTGTCTAGAACAGTGGTCCCCAAGCTTTTTGCCTCCATGGACCAGTTTAACGTGTGGGCAGGAGGTCATCCGTGTGACCGTCTGTGCATGTTTGAGAGAGGTTGTGCAGGTATCCATGTGTTAGTGGGAGGGACCATGTGTGCACCTGTGCATGCGTGGGAGGGGCCATGTGTCTGTGGGAAGGACTGTGTATGTGAACGTGGGAGGGGGTGTGCGTGCATGGGAGGGGGCGTGCATGTCTTCATGGCCCAGTCCTGTCCACAGACTGGGGGTTGGGGAACCCTGGTCAAGAAAATGTTGAACTGGATTTTTCCCCGTTAGAGGAATTCTGGAAAATGTGAAGAAAAGATTATGATCCTCAAATCGTGTGTGAGCTGACTATATATTTGGCACATAGATACTTGAATTGAAATATTTTATTAGAAGAAAATAAAGTTCACATGCAGCTTAAATACAGTGGTGCCTCGCTTAGCGATCGCTCCGTTGAGCGACGAAATCGCTTAGCGACAGAGTTTAAGCAGTCGCAAAAGCGATCGCTTAGTGATGGTCCCTATGGGGAAAATTCGCTTTGCGATGATCGCAGGGAAGCGATCGTCGCAAAGCCCCCATTTTCGGCCAGCTGATCACGGTTTCAAAATGGCTGCCGGGTAAACAAAATGGCCGCCCACTGTGTGTCCTCGCTTTAGAGGCACCAAAAATGGCCACCCCTATGGAGGACCTTCGCTTTAAGGTTAGTTTTGAAGCCCATAGGAACACATTACTGGTGTTTTAATGCGTTTCTATGGGTTTTTAAATTCCGTTTAGCGATGAAATCGCTTAGCAATGTTTTTTCCTGCACGGATTAATGTCGCTAAGCGAGGCACCACTGTACTGCATTCAATCAAGTTCCAGATTTGGAAGCTACTTTTATTCAAACACTTGTCTCAATTTTTACATTTTTGTTTTTACCTCTTTTAATTTGAAAGGAAAAATCTCAGAAAATTGCTAGGGGGTTAATTTTAGAACATGCAATGATTATGTTTTGGTTGTTAATTCCTCTACTTGTAAAAGAGGTCAACTCCTTCTCACTGAATCCACTGGGGCACCTTCAGTTTCACCCTCACTGTGGAATGTGGAAATATTTACACTTAGTCAATTTCAAATGCAGGAAATTTGGCATTCATTCATTAGTACTAATGACTTTTATGAAATGATGAGTGTCGCACACCCCCAGTTCCCCTGTTTGTTCTTCCACACAACCCAGGTTCACATTCGGGTATGACATTTATTTCTCACCCTTTTCCGCTGCCACCAGAGGATTTATTCCTCACTCTATCAAACATGACTCTTAAATCACAGTTCTCCAATATAATTAATGTTTATTTACGTGTTTATCAGTAAATCACGTAAAATGAATCATGGAAGGTCTTATTTTATTCATTCAATAAATTGTGCTTTGGTAACATTTATATTTGTTTATGTAGAATCATTTTAATCAAGGTATTTATTCATTTCTTTTCACTTCTAAATCTTTTCAATCATAACCATAAACCATACAAGATTTGTACTTTCCTTGTCTTATTCTGTATCTCTATTACCCTTCTCTAACACAAGGCTGGTCCTAACTGCCTAAACTGCTTCTCTCTAACTGATATCCCTAACTGAAGTTCCTAACTCTAACTTCTAACCCTAACTCATCCCTAACTGATCTTTAACTCTCTTCCATTCCTTTTATATTTCCTTTGTTCCGCCTCTTCTGTTCAACCATTGGTTGATATATCAAGGTTCCATTATGATGGACAGGAGTGGTTACTGACCTGTCCATCACAATGAGGTTTTTCAGAAGTGGAAAATTATTCATGGAAAAATTAAGCAGTATTTTTTTGTGTGTGTGTCTGCATTGCTGCTTGGGACATGTGTAGATATGATATCTGCTCTGAATTTTCTTTTCACAGTATAGGATTGAGTACCCTACCTATTATCCCTATTCCTTGTGGTCTGTAAAAGAATTCATAGTGGTTGCTTTCCGCAGTGAAACTACAGTTCTGTAGAACTAGGTGACTATACTGGTTGGGCAAAAGACAAAATATTATGGTTTGACCGGAGTGTATAAACCAGGGTCCCCAACACCTGGTCTGCGACCCAGCACTGGTCCGTGGCCTAGGCAGGACCAGACTATGGACACAGATCTCCTGCTCCCCCTGTGAGCACCCCTCCCCGCAAGTGCACCCCATGTGCATGAACAACACGCCCCCGAGAGTGCAACACGCCCCCGTGAGCATGCCACATCCCTGCATGCACGGACACCGCCCCCCAACCGGTCCACGGTTGGGAAAAGGTTGGGGACGACTAGTATAAGCAGTCCAGTTGAATGCGTGATTTGTCATGAAACATATTATTCCTGCATTAACAAGTCTTAATTCTGGTATGGTATCAAGTTTACCACCTGGAATTAGAATTACCAGAATTACCATCTGGAATTAGAACAAGTTCCATTGGTGGAGGATGGTACAGTACAGTATTAATTATACACAACTTACTGTTAAGTTTTAAGTGGACAGACCAAGCTGCCATGTTCTTGTTGACATTTACCTGTACTTTGATAGAGCAGATGTAAAGTTTAGCAGTCTGGAATGTCATTCTTATATAGCCTGCGTTCTTTAAAGTAATTTGTGTACAGTGGTGCCTCACTTAACGATGTTAATTCGTTCCAGTGAAATCGCTGTAGAGCGAAAACGTCGTAAAGCGAAATTAAAAAACCTATTGAAACGCGTTAAAACCCAATTAATGCATTCCCATGGGCTAAAAACTCACCGTCCAGTGATGCTCCTCCATACTGCGGCCATTTGCTGTGCCTGTATAGCAAGGAATCCGTCCCTAAGCACAGCGGGGAGCCATTTTGAGCAGCCGGTGGCCATTTTGGAAACCCTACGACCAGCTGTTTTGATCGTTGTAATGCGAAGAATTGGTTCCCGAAGCGGGGAACCAATCTTAGCAAAGCAAAAAAACCCCATTTAGACCATCGTCAAAAACATCATCGTGAAGCGGATTCATCGTAATGCGGGGTAATTGTTAAGTGGGACACGGCTATATAATTCACTGGGAATTATTCAGCGCATGTGGCACTCCATAATTATGAAAGGTTTTTTGTTTATTAAATAGGATGATCGATGTTAGGCATGTAATCAGTGCCTTGAAAATCTTAAAAACCAGCAAAGATTAGATAGTATATGCTATAACATAGGATATTTTAATCTGTTGCCTTTGAGTCCGCTGAATGACCTGTTGAGTTCACAAATAGATTTATTTACAGGCTCTGCCAAAGCCTAAGCCTGCTTATTTAAAAACAAACAAACAAACATGTATCTCAAAGTCATACCTCCCAGAGTTAGGTAGAAGCTTGACAACATACAAATAAGTAAATGAAAGCCTCCCTTATTTCTAAATAGCATCGAAGCACCCCAGTTCTCTTTTATATGCTTGTCTTGTGCAAAAATAGACAAGTTTCTTCAACAGCAGCTGAAAGAGGAATTCTTGTTGCTCACCCTTCTGCCTGTTCCAGGAAGATAACTCTGTAGCAATCCAAATGAGATCCTTGCCCAGTCACTGCTAGATTTATTTATTATTTATTTATTTACAATATTTTTAGCCGCACCATTGCCAGTGGCTTCTGGGCGGCGTACAGCATTAAACCTTAAAAACATTAAAAACATTTTAAAAGACAATATAAAATAGCATATATTAAAATAATTCTTAAAACATTAAAATTAATATTAATAAGTCCTGCTGCTCATATGGCCAGCTAGGGGATATTGTTTAATTAAAATGCTGGCTGAACAGAAAGGTCTTTGCCTGGCGCCGGAAGGCCAAGAGTGTCGGAGCCAGGCGGATCTCTCTAGGGAGGGCATTCCAAAGTTGGGGGGCAACAGCCGAGAAGGCCCTATTTCGACATGCCATCCCCCTCACCTCTTTCAGGGATGGCACCTTCAGAAGGGCCTCCTGGCCTGATCTTAGAGGACGGGCAGGCTCATATGGAAGAAAAACCTATTGATCAGAGGGCCAGACTGTTCTCCTGACCTTTCTAGGCATCTTAGGGAAGAGAGATGTTAAATTAGTCATCTCACCTCTGGAATAGCATGTATGTAACGAGCTATTCTTTCTACTATGATTTTGTTCAATTCCTCCAACAAAGAATTCCTGTCTCAAAGCTAAGATCTGAATGTACAGTTCCTTTCAGTTTCAAAAATGATTTATTTGTTTAATGTATTTACCAAATGTACATTCTGCACAGTACTTTTATCACAATTCTGTGCTTTATTTTTAAAAGTTTATTGCAGAAATGTACATTACAATAGTATTCACCAACTTCTGCATTTGTGATTTATATTATGATTGTTAATTTAATGGTTGTTTTCTTTATAGGAGTATAATAGCTGCCAGATAATTTGTCCTTGGATTTCATTTCAACTTGTAATTTTATAAGTTTCGTGAAAGTGCCGTGAATGTAACAGATTTCATTTGTTCGCATAAATTTGTTTCAGCAGGTTAATCTGACTATTTTAAATAATCATAGTTATATTGATTATTGTTACATACCAGCTGCATTGTGTGGTTTTCCAGCCCCACGTGTGCAGGTGTTATTTGCTTGGCTTGTGTCAGTACATTGCAGTTATGGATTAGAATTGAAAGCAGCTAAGTGTTCCATCTACAGATACCTGTCTAAACTCTTTGCTAAGACTGTGAAGGAAAGAAGTCCTATGCATGAGATAGGTTCCAAGAATTGTAGATGTAGCATGCTCAGAAATCAGTTACAGTGGGGTCTTGACTTAAGAACGGCCCGAGTTAAGAACATTTTGACTTACAAACCACTCTCATAGGAAAATGTTGACTTGACTTACATACTTAGATTTGAGTTACAAACTGAAAAAAACCCACGTGGGAGGCAGGGAAAGTGCAAAATTTGAACTTTCAGTTAACTGTTGGCCAGTGAAAATGGTGCCTGTCTGCTTCCTCACTCCCCCCAGCGTTTAGAGAATGGATTGGGAGACAGTCTTCGGACTGCCTGGTACTGAACTGCCTGGACTGTATTTTCCCTGCCTTCCCTGAACCTTTCTTGACCTAAGAAAAAAAGAAACAAAATATCCCCCTCTAGTGGTCGAAGGCGGAATAGCAGCTTCCCATTAGTTTCTATGGACGGAAAAGAGCAGATACGGATCAAACGGTTTTCAATGCATTCCTATGGGAAATGCAGATTTGACCTGAGAACTTTTTGACTTGAGAACCGCCTTCCAATTCGGATTAAGTTCTCAGGTCAAGACACCACTGTAATTGCTACATTTCATATATGTGAATTAGCTGGATAAACATAAATTCAGTCTTGTTTAACTTTGGTAATTATATTTCTTTTTACTAAACAGACGCTTCTTGAGTATGCAGAAAAGTGGAAGGCATCTGATGATCCCTTGCCTTTGCTGGAAGTATACACAGAGGCTATACACAGTTACATTAAAGCACAACCTTACCTTGCCTCTGAGTGTGAAAATGTAGTACTTGTGCTTGAACGCTTAGCCCTGTGAGTATATTTTTATGAGTGTTAACATCCATTTGATTTTTGTTTAAAGCTGCTTGATACTTAAGAATTGTTGTGAACAGCTTTTCTGAAAATTGAGTAAGAGACTCACTCTCCTTTTGACTTTGCAATCTTGTTTTTTTTTCCAGAAGCTATGTTGAACTCCTGCTCTGCCTGCCTCTTGAATTGTCAGAAAACAAATGGAAGGAGATCCAGTCCTTTATTCAGGTGGGTGTCTTGTTTCAGTTTTATAGCCATCTTACACATTTGTGCTCAAAGTTAAGCTTAAGTGACACAAATATATATACAGTGGTGCCCCGCATAGCGACGTTAATCCGTTCCGGATTAATCGTCGCTATCCGGAAACATTGCTAAACGGAACTAAAAACCCCATAGGAACGCATTAAACTTTGTTTAATGTGTTCCTTTGGGGCGAAAACTCACAATTCAGCAAAGATCCTCCATAGCGCCACCATTTTCGCCGCCTCGGTAAGCGAGGAAACCATGCGAAAATGCTTACGGCGGCCATTTTGGGCACCCGGCGGCCATTTTGGAACCGCCGATCAGCTGTTCTAAAAACATCGCAATGCGATGTTTTCCCATTCAAAACATCGCAATGCGATCGCATTAGCAATCGCAAAAAATAGATCGCTGTCCGGATTCGTCATTAAACGGTGCGCTCGTTATGCGAGGCACCACTGTATATGAAACCTTGTCCTTAAATGTGCAGTGTTTTCTGTTGTGTGGTAGTTCCTCTGTATTTGTATGACTGATGTATGCTGGAGATTCCCTAGCGGTAGTGTCAGAACATGTCTAGAAAGAATCTGTAATAGTGATAGATTGCTTTTGATGAAATCTTAGCCTTGTTAAGTAAATTCTAAAACAGATGATAAATGTTTTAGTCCTACGTGTACACATTTTGGCTCAGCTTAATAGCCGTTACTTCTGATTTCTCTGTTTCTGCTTACACTTTTCCTGTCCTAATTCCTTTGCACTTTTATTCAGCCAGTTTTGGTTGAGAAACATCCCTATTTCATTCCTTTCTTTGAATACTATCATTCTATAGCTCAGGGATGTGCAAATTGCAGCTTTCTGATGTGGCTAGCACCTCCCAGCATTCCTTATTATTGGGTACATTGGCTTGGGTTGATGGATGTTGTAATCTAACAGTATCTTTAGAACTGTATGTTGCTCACCTATGCCATAGCTAGAATACTAGTTCTAGAATAGGGTTGTATTTGTGTTCCAGTAAATTTTTCTGATACAGCTACGCATCAAAGAAAAGAAGGTGATTAACATGTGAAGCACCCCCAGGAAGAGATAAGATGTTTTGTATTTTGAACCAACATTGACTTTTGCTATGTTTGGACAAATTATAATCATACAGTCTGCATTTTTTTTACCAATCTTAATATAATTTAAATACGGTGATAATAGAAAACATTTTTTTAAATCACTAATGTGCAAATATTTACATTCCTACTCAAGTAGTCTTGTAAGTCACTATAGATAATCAATCAGGGTGGTTTAGCCATATTGTCAGATTATTATTAAGATAAAAGAAACAAATAAAGTCAGTAATAAGACAAGCTTTTAGATATCTGTGAATGCCAGACTGTCAGCTTCTAGTACTCTAATGACACCCAGTAGCATTTCAACACCACTAAATAATTCCAAATATCTGGTTAAATTAATTAATTTTTAACCTGTATCAGATCCACGTGTCAAAAAGTGCACACTTTGTTTCGGTGTGATATTATGCAAATTATCATAAACATATTTGCTAGAATGTTTTCATATTCTTTTCCAGATGGTACACAAAAAGTTGATGCAAAATGGAAGCTGCCAGTTAAGTTTTTTATTTCTTCTTGGCCAAGATAACGGGACATGGAAGAATCCAATTCTTCGCAGTATTCTTTCCCAAGAATCAGTGGATCAGCATAAGGGTATGGTTTTTATTCTCATAAGGAAAGTAAGAATTCTTAGGAATCCTCCCAAGGGAGAATTTGACTGAGTTTTAGGTTGGATTATCAGTAAATATCCCATGCTTTTCAGATGTTAACGTAGTATTATTTTTTGATGTTGCTTTCAGTCAATCTGTCATGCCTGTATCTATTGTATCAGTGCAATGTAAGTAAACGTTACATATTAATCAGTTTATGTTGACCCCATGTTCCAACTGAGTACATTGAGATTTTCATCATTTTTCCCATGTTCTCTTATCATGGGATTCATAATGAGATAGTGTGTGTAATGAAAAAAGAATCCAATTTACTCGCATTCCCTGGAGGCTTTCGTTTAATTTTGTTCAATAAATATGGGGTTTTTGCATAAAAATATATAATTGTATGAAATCTTGCTTTTCCATTTTGAGGGTGTAGTCATACTGTATGCATGTGCATTCATGCCCTCACATAAAGCCCAGAGAAGTCAAAATGCAGGGGCCAAGGCTGTTCTTGTGGCACCTGTTTGTCATCTTCTTTTTCTGGAAGAAGAGAGTGAATTGTTTGTTTTGGAAAATCCAAGGAACAGAGATTTGCCAACAGAGCCCTCCTGCACCATTTAATTAACATGGTCTAGAGGGGCGGGGTAAAAATCCAATAAATAAATAAAATAAATAAAAAATAAAAAAATACCAGTTTTTAAAAGCAGCAAGGCAAAATCTACATTTAATATTTAGCAGTTTGAGGAATTAATGAAAGAATACAGAAAAGGTCCCATTGACATTTTCAGGGTCTTAGAGGCTTTACTAATGTTCAGTAACTTAAGACTTCCTTAGTATGAATCGTGTGGGTACTCTTTGCATGAAATCTCTCCAGCTGTCAAACTATTACATATATGCAAATAATGCCTTTATGAAGCACAGAAGTATATTACTTCCTCAGAAGTAATCAGAGATTTAATGGCTAGAATTCTCTTGTAGCTGCAGTAGCAAATTGCTGCTAGTTAGCAAGTCACCGCTTGTCTCCTTCATGACAGAAAAGTTGTATGAATTGGTGTGTGACAAAGGATACGAGTGACAAATTGGATTTATCCTGGTGTAACTGACAGATAAGATTCTGGCTGTATTGACCAAGACGTTGCTAACAATATGTGGCTCTTTGTGGTGCTTTTTTGTATGAACAGAATAGAAATATATTACAGCTGTAAATAAACCCAATTAAAAATACATTAAAAAGGAAGAAAATGTAGAGGAAACGAAAGAATTCCCAAAGGTGAAGACAATTGTTTGAGGACTTATTTTTACTTTAAAAGACAGTTTAGTTGTTCTAGACGAGATTAAACCCAGCTTTCCCAGTCTTAGACTATTAAAGGCTAGTTATAGTGCTTTAACATTTATTTTTAAATGATAATGGAAATTGCGATGTATGATGGGACCCTGGCCACTCTGCATTGTAACAGAGGAAATAAGGTGATTGGCTGGAGGGTGCAGGTGGCCAGGCTGAGCCTGAAGGAGGAGGGGCCTGGCGAGCCGAAATAGAAGGAGAAGAAAGAATGTAACTGAAGAAGGAGGTTGTTTTGGGGCAGTTCGGCTATAACTGAAGAAAAGCTCCTGTTGAAATTTGTTTCCCTAGAAGTTGTTACTTTGTAATAAAGAGAATATCATTTTTCATTCTTTAACTGCTTGGTCTAGTATGGTTAATGGTGGGAGTCGAGCCCTTCAAAGGAAGGTTATTTTAAAAAGTGATGTCTGGGTAGGGGCCAGTCACACTGTGTTTTTACAGGAGGAAAATAAACCTTGACATTAAAACTTTAATGTTAATAATTTTAATATGGTGTCGTTCCCATTCATGAGTTGGAAATACACATTTAAAAAATCTCAAGGTCTTCCTGTATCTTATTTCAGTGATAGCTTAGAATGTTCCTTTGTCAGTGTAAGACAAACTACCTCAAATGATAAACATTGTGATTTAAAGGATTATTGGGGACTGTGGGTGGAAGAGCAAGGCTAAAAAATAACAAATGCAATTATTTACTGGATCATTCAAGATTGTGATTGCTTTTAATTAGATATTGAAAGTAAATAATTGAATTATTCAGGATTTTGTTTTTAACAGTAAAGAGCACATATTTAGAAATATATAAAAATGAACTACTTCTAGCTAACGAGACAGTTGCTTCCTAGATTTTGATGAAGACTTCTGTCTGTTTCTTGGGAGGAAATAATATCTGTCTTCGTCTATTAATAATACAGTTATATTAGTTTATGCAGTCAAATTACTGTAATTGGATTTTGTAGATACTTCCCTATTCATGTTGTTCTTACCTTTCTGTAGTTCAGCTAATTCAATATTCAGTTATCAAAAACAAATCTGGTTTTAGACTAGGGTTAAGACTGCCACATACTGAATCAAACTTCACAAAGCTGGTGAGACTCAGATAATGCAGTACTACATCAGCACAAGGTATGATACCCTTATTGGTCCTGAACAGAGACTCTGCCTTCTCCATCTGGTTATAGGCCTAAAAGATGAAGTGTGGGTGTTTGGAGTGCAAATTATAAGCAATAATTCCTAATCATGGGACATACCTGTTAGGATGTTGGTCTTAGCTTCTATTTTCCTAAATTTATGCAACTGGAGTCGATATAAAGTAATCTTTTACTCTGTTTTAATTAGGATTTTTATATCAAAACATCAGTTTCTATTCTGCTGGCTTCCCCCTCCCCTTGTTCTGCCTTTTTGGTACCAAAGTAAATAGGTGACATTTGCCACATCTCTTAGATGTGAAGAATTGTAACTGTCCACTACCATTTCAACAGTATTAAAAAAGCTGCACACAAAGCAACATATTAATCTTTTAAGTTATACGAAGGATCTTTGTTGTTTTGGGTCAGTATGGTATCAGCATTTAAAGATCTTTGCATTTGATAGTTATGAAAAAGCCATTTTTAAAGATCATGAAACAAAGGCAAAAACAAAGTGGTATTCTGTCACTGCACAAATTAGATAATGCATTCTAGTGCTAGGTAATCATTAAAATTCAGAAATAAATTTTTCCTCTAGAGTACAGTAATTTATAATAAGGACCATATATCCCTACTAACCAAGTTAGAAATTAGCTCAAAATTTCAAGGCTTAACAATTCCTTCTTTCTCCTAAACATTTGTGCACTATAGCCTTTTGAAGCAACAAAATCCCCCCCCTCCAGCAGTTGCGAGGTACAGGCAGCTGCAGAGGAAATAGGTGATCAAGTAAATTACTTCATCAGTTTCCATTATAAGAACTATCTGCTAGACTGAAGAGTCTTCTGTGAACAGAGCTAAATAATCCACTATTAATTTTGAGGAGATTATAGCAAAACTGCTTGTAGTTGTTTAGATTAAAAATACTACTTGAAAATATTAATTTGTTTTTGGTTTAATATAGAGCTTTAAAATAGGGCTTGAAAAATGTTAGAATGTCTCACCAATCAGTCAAAAATTTCACTAGTCAGCATGACCGGACTATAGCCTTGCAATTTATGTTAACAAATTTAAACTAGGCACTTGTTCACTTTTATTTCTACATAACAATGCATATGAACCCAAAATAAATTGCATCACGTACACAGTATTCACCTATGTCTTCTTAGTAGAAAATGCACTGCTATCAGAGATGTTACACTTGTGTCCTTGAACATGCCTGGCAGTTTTAGCACGGAAGTACCATTTATTGATGGCTTTAGTAGGGTTAAACTGTGGTAATGGTGATCCATTTAGATTTGGCATCATAAAGTCATATAAGCTTTCAGTCTCTAAACATGATCTGAATTTATTTTTGATCAGATTCATCTGGCTGAAACCCCTTTCACAGCTAACTGTAAAAACTGGTAGAACAGAGGCAGTTTTATGGAGCTTCAGAAGAACAGGAAACCTACCCCCATGGTGGTTCATTGCCTTTCACAGTAAATCCACTGATGACAGACCTTTTGCACATATTTTGAATTCATACCATTCATCCAGGGATTTCTGAATTATGTCGTCTTTGCCCTTGTGTTGCAGAGAGTCTTTGTAATGAGATACAAGTATGATTACTTCCTTTTTACCAAAACTTTCCAAGGACGTTTCTGGCCATGTGAAAGTATCAAATATTGACATAGATGTTAATATGCCATCTGTAGCAGTGTTCAAAAAGAGCATCTTTATGTCAGCCATTCCCATCTCAATAATTTCTCTTCTATCACATTCGAACATTTTTGTCCATTTGTAATTTCATAAAGCTGGATTCCATTGTACATCCCAGTACACTGAAGTATTATTTATAAATACATTCTCTATAGGTCCTGGAGGTTTTTTTTTCAGTTCTTCAAGACTGGCTATTGTTTTCTTGATATGAATCTGCGCTTGATTTATTAGCAGATCAGGCTTCTGAAAAATCAAAGAAAGTTTTTTCAAAGGCAACAAAAATAATGGAGAAAATGCAAGGTTCTTAAGAATTTGTACTTCTTAAGGGTCTTCAGAATGCCTTTAGCTTTGTTGCTGTTGCTCTGCTTCCCACAGCTCACATTTTCAAGGTGTGTCAGAAGAGATCTCCAGTCTTGAATGACAGCTTTGATGGTCCCCACTTTGCTGACTATCCAACGTACTGTATGCAATTTCTGCAATTTCAGCAGTGTTGTTGACAGAGCGTCTACTGTTTCTGGCAACTGCTTTTGCTTTTTACTGGACCTGTTGTAGAATTTGTACACAGAAATTAGGCAATTGTCAATTTCATCAATATATGATACTCCTTTAGGTGACTTTAGTACACTTAACTGAAGTTAGTGTGCAACACAATGAACAGTTGTGATATGATTTGCACAATTAGTAATTTTAGTTGCCAAACCATTAACACCCACTATGGTTGAAGGTGCTACAACAGTTGCCAGGCCAACTAAACATTTTCCATGTCTCCAATCCAAGTTCACTCTTTGGAGTTCCTTGTCTATGGTGTCTAGGTAGCCTGAAGCAGTGCTATTTGCTAAGGGAGCAATAGCTAAATATGATTCCTTGAAACCACTAGCATTTATATACCTAACATAAATGATACATTCCTCCATGTCAGATCTATCAGTGGAACCATCTAGTAACACATAAACAAACATGTTCTTTCACACTTTGTGCAATGTAAAGTATACACTCCTTACACTGTTTATTATTGGTATAGTCTTCTAGCACTTCCACTTAAGTTTATCAACAAGCTCCGCAAGACCTGTTGGCCATAAGCCATTTAAACTCCTCCTTCCACTTTAACAAAAATTTTCTTTTTCCACTTTTTTGACTCTCAACTGTAGACCCAGCACTAGAAACACATGGTAATTGCGGAGCACCTTGTACCGTACAGTTTCCATTGTTCTCCAATCTTGACATAGTAGATTGTTTTTGAAAAAAATTAAACAGATTTTGGTGCCATTTCTTTACCCCTCACACATGAGCAAACAATTGACAGGATTCACCAGGCATTTCTACTTAGGACAGAGTAATTTTGGAAGCTTTGTGTTCCCTGTTTTACTTATTTTGAATGTCTCCAGGAAAAATACAACTGAAAGCAAAAGGGCCTGGACTTTTAAGGAGCCATGGTTCCCTCCCACCCAGGATGTTTCCTCGTTCAGTTGAAATTGGGAGCAGGGAATCTCCATATTCTCCAGCATTGGACTACTTTACATTCTCCTGCAGAGCTATATATCTATGTGCTACTCGAACTCTCTTCTCGTGAGAAGAGGGCAGTTTTCCTTTTGCAATGGGAGGGGGAGGGGAGGACTGCAGGATCAGAGAGAGAGAGATGGGCAGAGGGTAAGGAGGGAGGGAGCTGTGGCTCGTCAAGCAGCGTTTTTTTCACTCGTTACAGACAAGTGGATTTTTCCTGCTCATAAACATGTGACATTTTTTTTCAACTATTTGCACTACTGTCACTAACCCCTTGAGTTCATATTTTAATGAGGGCATACAGATTGACATCCACTTCAATCTACACCCTTAAATGTTTGTGAGTTTCTGAAAATTTGGGACCCTCCCCCATTCATCAATTGGGGAAATGCAAACAGCTGTAACTAGGGAATAAGGTATACAGTGGTACCTTGACTTGAGAACGTCCCTACATAAGAACAATTCGAGTTAAGAACGGCTCGGTTTGCAAAAAGTTGCTTCGACTTGAGAATGGAGCCTCGACTTAAGAATCAAAAAAAAAAAATCCGCACAAAACCTTTCCTGCCCTTTTTTTGATCTTTTGCAATTACAGTGGTGCCTTGCTTAACGATGTTAATTGGTTCCAAAAAACCCATCGCTATGGGAAAACATCGTTAAGTGAAACACCATTTCCCATAGGAATGCATTGAAAACCGGTTAATCCGTTCCAATGGAAACGGATTACCGTCCTTAAGCGAAAATCGCCATAGGAAACATCGCTAAGTGAAACGATGTTTCCCCCAACGGAAAGCCATTCAAAAGCATTGCAGCCGGCTGCAATGCTTTTGAATGGCTTTCCGATCTCCGTTTTTGCTCATTTTTAAGTGTCTTAAAATGTTTGAAACTTGTTTTAAATGCTTGGATTCGGTAGTGCACCTTGTGAAACATGTGCAAACTTATTTTGGCTCTGTTCTGAGTCTTCGTTAATTTTTGGTGATTTTTTGTTTTCCCCATTTAAATCCATTGAACAGACAGTTCAATGCATTTAAAGGGGAAAAACAAAAAATCACCAAAAATTAACGAAGACTCAGAACAGAGCCAAAATAAGTTTGCACATGTTTCACAAGGTGCACTACCGATTCCAAGCATTTAAACAGGTTTCAAACATTTTAAGACACTTAAAAATGAGCGAAAACAGACATCGTTAAGTGAAAATCCCCCATAGAGAACATCGTTAAACGATGAGGAAAATTCCTCCAAGAAATACATCGTTAAGTGAATTCTTCATTAAACGAAGCAATCGCTAAGCGAGGCACCACTGTATATATCTAGTACATGACAGTGGTGGTGGAGTTGTAACCTATTTGGGGGGTTTGGTAACTATTATTCATGATTTCAGTACCTTCGCTGATTTGACAGATATAGTGTACTGTTCATAAGACAGCTCTTGAAAATGTTTCAGAGAGTTTATATGATGCAGAACACACTGGATCAACCTCATACAAATGGTCTACTTGGAGCTTCAGATGTTAGGGTTCCTGAAGTTGCATTAGCCTTCTGTAAAGCTTGTTCCCCTGGCAGCTTCTATGGATGTGCTTATTGGTAACTCACTTTAGATTATTAGCTGCCGCTACCACCAGCACTCTCTTCATCTATCCAAGATGAACAGAGCCTTTCCTTAACAACAGATGAGAGGAATTCTCTTGCAAGGTCTGTCCCCTTCCCTGGATCCTGGAAGGACAATAAATGAAAGGGAAAAAACAACCAAAGACTCAAGGCCTGGTGGCTTGTTTCCTCCTTCCTTAATTGGGGAACTCTCTGGTATATGAGTCAAGCAGATGATGGACTGGCTGAATTATTTCTAAGAATGAACTAAACTTTATTCTTAAAAGAATGCAACAAATTCAAGCAAAAACTACAGCAAGGTAGAAAATTAGAGACATATTTCTGGGCACAAAGAAACAAGGAAACATATGTAGGCATTTCTGAATAATCAGCCCAGCCAAACAGAATCATAATCTCTGATGCAGCTGGTTCATTACAGCCTATATTCTGCTCATAGCATTTACTTGTTTCTTACTTCCCATTATCCTCAGATCAGCTCTTCCACATGGCCAGGTGGAGAAAGTAAAATCCAAGAAAACCAAAGGAAGTTCTTGCTAATAATTTAAAAATCCCTCTATCAAATCTGATAGACCCATAATTTTGAGGCATCAGCCAATACTTTTAAATCATTGTTAACATCACCACTGATATCAAAACTGTGTCCTTTTGGTGTGAACTCTTTCCATCTTTTATGTTGCAAGCTTGTAAACTTCATTAAGACTTTTGAGATCTGTTGTTATCTAATGGCAAGGATCAATCCACTGTTATGACACCTTCACTGACCTTTAGTAGATTATATCTGTCTTGGTTTAGAATTTTCCTCTTTTTAAAACTCATTGCAGTCTCTGAGGTTTCCAATAGTTTCTAGGGATTTGCCAATATGCCAACTCTGAATGTTTCAGTACTTTTAAACTGTTGAATTGATAGGACATGTGCCTTATTTAGTCTTTTTACAAGGATAACAATATGTACTTTGGTTTAGGTTGCTTACATGAGCCATAAAGTACTGGCTCCAGTATCAGGCAACATAGTTTAAGAAGTATAACAGCACTCTGGAACTTGTCCAGAAGAGAACAGCCAAGACAATAAAATGCCTCAGAACCCAACTATGTAAGAAATGGTTGTTGTGGGTTTTTCTGGCTCTTTGGCCGTGTTCTGAAGGTTATTCTTCCTAACGTTTCGCCAGTCTCTGTGGCTGGCATCTTCAGAGGACAGTACTATGTAAGAAATGGTTGAGGGAGTTGGGTTATGTTTAGCTTAGATAAGATTCAAAAGTGCTATCCTAGCTACCTTCAAATATTGGAGTTTTCACATGGCAAAAAAACATTTCTTGTGTTTTTAGAGGGTTAGGTCTGAACCAATGGTTCAAATGACAGGAAAGGAGGTTTTTGGCTAAATGTGGGGAAATAACTTCCTGACGTTAAGAGCTGATCAGCAGTAGGATTGACTTCCTTGGAAGGTAGTGATCTCTCCTTCATTGAAGATTGCTAACAGAGCTTGGCTGGCCATCTGTCAGGGATACTTCTGAATTGGTAGTGGTTAGATTAGATGAACATTGAGGTTACTTCCAGTTCTTTGATTCTGTGATTAAGGATTACTGAATTTTTACTTCAACTGCAGAACACCTTACCTTTTACTATACAGTACAATATTCTTCTAAGTTAAGGCCAGTGTGTTTTATTTTTCAAAGGTTGTGATCCATATCCCAAGAACAGTTTCAATAATTATTTCAACTTAGGTATATTTGTTTGACTTGGTGGTGCAAGGCCATTTTGTACTAAGTATTTTGACAGATTGCTGCCTAATGAAAGATTGCAGCTAACTCCCTGTTCACATTTCAGATGTGGAAGAAAAACTTGAACTATTTTAATGCAATACCATTTAAAATTGTAAATTGTAAAACAATTGCTGGCTGCAAAGGAAGGTGATTTTGTGTTCTGTAACTTAGAAGAATATTGTACTGTATAGTAAAAGGTAAGGTGTTCTGCAGTTGAAGTAAAAATTCAGGAATTAATGTAGTAGTTCTTATACTTTATGTATTTGAGATGCATTTTGTGCCAGATTTCTAGTAATAAATACAAGCAGTGGCCAAGCTGTTCTATCACAAAATACATATAGTGGTGCCTCGCTTAGCGATTGCTTCGTTTAACGATGAAATCGCTTAGCGATGACTTTTTCGGAGCAATCTTGCGCTCTGTTTAAAGATGGTTCCTATGAGCGATTTTCGCATAGCGATGTTTGAGACCATGTTTCGCATAGCGATGACAGTTTGGGTCCCCCTGTTTCGCTTAACAATGGTTTTGACAGCCTCATGTTGGCTGTTTTTTAAATGTTTAAAAATGTTTAAAATGTTTAGAATGCTTGAAATCATAAGTGCACTTAATAAACCCTTTGTTAAACTAATTTGACTTTGTTCCGACTCTTTTTAAATTTGTTGTAATTTTCCCCCCATTGAGATGCATTGAATAGGTTTCAATGCATTTCAATTGGGGAACCGTGTTTTGCTTAGCGATGTTTCCTATAGCGATTTTCGCTTAAGGGTGGCAATCCGTTCCCATTGGAATGGATTATCCGGTTTTCAGTGCATTTCTATGGGAAACCGTGTTTCGCTTAGTGATGAAATCGCTTAACAGCGATTTTTTTGAACCAATTAGCATCATTAAGCAAGACACCACTGTATTTATATGGTTTTTAACACTTGACTGGTAACAATTATTCAATTATGGCATAAACTAAATCAGCATTTTCATCTTCATGGTTTCAAAAACAGCCATCTAAAATAGATTTTAGACTAATATAATCATCTTTCTGACTGTTGGAGATACTATTATACTCCTTTGTTACTGGGTTAGAAATATCGTATGACTTGCTCCATAATGCTGCCATGTAGTCAGTATTAGTATTGATTGATATATTAGTTGTGGAAATAATTACGTTCTTCAAGAAACCATATTTATAAATAATAATATAATTTGTGATTTCAGATGGGATAGGCCTTCATGAATCACATAGTGAATGTCTTTTTGTGGCATTAGTATTGAGAATAAGAATCTGCCCCTTTCATCCCATTTCACCACTTTCCTCTCTGAAAAGTAATCCAAGTGATTAAATTGCCTGCAGGGGTATCTGTTTTCTTATTATAAAACTACTTAATCCAGCCAGTTGGGACGAAGCTTGCAGTGGCATTGATTTTAATTTATTTTTGTATATAATCATCTGGATTCTTCTCCAATTTCTTATTTTCCCTTTGCTTAAAGACCTATATCTATGATTATGTTTCTTTTCTTCTATATTCTGCTATTAGATAGTATGACATTCACCTGATTATATAAGCACTTGCAATAAGGTTAAATGTGGGTTTTCTGTTTGTAACCTAACATTTCTTTGGGTGCTCAGTATAGCCTGAATCCCATAGCCTGGAGTTAGACCCATTGAGTCAATGGATTTTATACAGGTATTATTGACAGAGGATTCTGTCAATAATTTTATACAGGTATTATTGACAGAGGATTCAGTGGCTGTTGTCCCTGCAGCAGCGGTGTGCTTTAGCCTAGCACTTTTCCTATTCTTTGAATCATAAAGGGGAGTCATTCAGTTACATAGGTATAAATAAAACAGTATGCTAAAGGGCATTGTTTGGGAAAGGTTCCAGTATCCCTTAATTTTAGGGAAGGGACTTTTTTGTGTGTCTACCCAATAATCTATGGAGATTACTTTCCAGTAAAATTTACTGGCTGCCATTAGATAGCCAGTCTTTATGTTCACATATTCTCTTGCACTTCTGACTCAAATCCATAGGTTGATGGATTTTTAGAGTAAATTTTACATCTGATAGTTGAAGTCTTCAGTTTTTCTGTCCATGATGGATTTTATTTAAATCACGATTTAAATTTTAAAAATCAGATTTTTTTTATTATTTAAATTTTGAAAAAAAGTATTTAAATTAAGTTCATTTTTAAAAAAATCATTGATTTTTATCCACCCTGTTTCGGTCATTTATTTCTTTGAAAGTATGGCTGTACCTAATGTTTGGTCATAACAGTATCCAAAACAAATAATACGTTTGGAGTGTAGTCAATTTATTCTCTTTTTATTTATGCTATTGGTAATTGTGCTTTCTTATTTTCCATGCACCTTCCAAAATAGTTGCTATAACTAAGGGCCTTTTAAAAGGTTGTCTCTGAAAAGGGAATAGGGGTAGGCTTCAGATTTGTGCTCTTCCTTTCCCATTGTTACGTTGCATCTTTTTTCTTTGAGAAATGAAGGCGGACTAGTTAATCTTGATTTCTATGCTGAGAGATGACTGAAATGGGTGAAATTATATCTAAAGAGATTCTTCACTATTTTCATGTTGTTTTAGGGGATTAATGTAACAAATGCCTAACTAGCATATAGTAAGAACTTATTTAATATATTTTTCCTCCTCTAAGAAATAATGAACTGTATTGCCCAGCTTGGTTTCATATTTAAAACGTTTACACATTTATTTTGTTTTCCTCTACAAAGTGATTGATAAGAATATTTACCCTAGCCCATCTCTCCTGTGTAGAGTAGTACAGTGGGGTCTTGACTTAAGAACGGCTCGAGTTAAGAACATTTTGACTTAAGAACCACTCTCATAGGAAAATATTGACTTGACTTACATACTTAGATTTGAGTTAAGAACTGAAAAAAAAACCACGTGGGAGGCAGGGAAAGTGCAAATTTTGAACTTTCAGTTAACTGTTGGCCAGTGAAAAGGGTGCCTGTCTGCTTCCTCACTCCTCCCAGCGTTTAGAGAGTGGATTGGGAGTCTTCAGACTGCCTGGTACTGCCTGGACTGTATTTTCCCTGCCTTCCCTGAACCTTTCTTGACCTAAGAAAAAAAAGAAACAAAATATCCCCCTCTAGTGGTCAAAGGCGGAATAGCAGCTTCCCATTAGTTTCTATGGACGGAAAAGAGCAGATACGGATCAAATGGTTTTCAATGCATTCCTATGGGAAATGCAGATTTGACTTGAGAACTTTTTGACTTGAGAACTGCCTTCCAATACGGATTAAGTTCTCAAGTCAAGACCCCACTGTACAGTATTAGCTTTATTTTGTTCTGCCAGGTCTTGTAGTTTTAACAGTTGTCTGCGAATGCTAGAACTACATTGATCAGTTCCTGAACACATAGCTTTTTTATTTTTGAGAAAACGCCATGCCTTCCTATCTCTTGCTTAACCATCAGCCAACTATTGCAACAAAAAATCTATTTATAATAAAATTAGAAATGAATGTATAATCATTTTAAATTAAAAATAAGCACAACGTTTTTCTTAAAGAACTGTTTCTTGAAAAGTAGGGTTTTTTAAAAAATCTTTATTATTATTATTATTATTATTATTATTATTATTATAATAATAACTCAGTATTTTAAAAAAAGAATAAAAAATACATTTTTATACATCTAAAACAATTAAATTATAAAACTGATTGTTCAGTTATGCATTGAATTATTAAGACAGGTAACACATTAAAAACTTAAGTAAAAAAAATGGCATTCAGGTACTCAGTCATGATTGTTAAAAGCCTGCCTGAAAAGGGAGGGGGCCAACCTGATAATATGTATTACAAAAATTATTTAAACTGATAAAAACATTTAAAATTAAATTCTCAGTCTTGTTTCCAGTTTAGGATTTATTCACATCCCCAGGGGGCATTTCCTGTTTCTGTTGGAGAATCAATGACATATGTGATGGTAGTGAAGACCTAAAGCTTTTGCTGTTTTGTTAAAAACATCGAAATAGTTAAATAAGAGTTTTCTGCCACTTTGAAAACTAATAGATTTAATTTATCATGAGCTGTCATAGGTTACTATCTGTTTCCTCAGCAGTAGGAAATATAACATTAACTTTCTTATGTATACACCACATATGCTTTTTGGTTGGATCAGAGTGAAATAGAGTACGAAAAATGATGATATTATTAACATTGGTAGTAGACTTCCCAAGGACTGGGTGCGTAAATACTCGGCAATAAATCTGTTAGTCTTTAAGGTACTATACATCTCTGTTTTCATCCTTTTTGCTAGGCTGAAAGTTTCCCTTTAATTTTCTGAACAAACAGGGTTCCAGCCATGACTGGAAGCAAATGGGTGGCAACACTGGCTTGACTGCATGGCAGTGATGCAGCGTTGCACTGCTTAGAGGGAATGTTGGCTGAAACTGATAAGACTACATATTTGAATATTTGAAATAGGTTGATTGTAGTCTTATCTATGCTATTTCACTTATTAGACTATCTGTAGTTTAATATTATCTTATTGAATAAAATGAGAGAACCGTAGATGGATTCAAAATGAATCTTAGAATTGTTTGGATAGTTACTATGTTTAATTTTGCTAATAAATACTGTTACATAGATTAATGTTATGCCTATTGCATGGGGAAATAACACTATGCTTCATTATCTGTCTTTCAGTAAATGAATTCTTAGAGTCTGAAGGCCCTGTGCTACTGGATATGCGCATTAAGCACTTGATGAAATCAAAGCAATTAGCTCAAGCAACATCCCTAGCAAAACTCTGCTCTGACCATCCAGAAATCAGCAGCAAAGGGAATTTTAAGCAAACCTATTTAGTCTGTCTTTGTTCTGGGTCACCAAATGAAAAGCTAATGCAGGAGGTGAGTATGTGTTATGTGACATAATTTTTCAATCCATTAATGTTGTAAAGGGTTTTGTTGTTGTTGTTGAGGGAAGACTTTTAGGAAACTTTGATTAAGCAGGGTGTGTGAAATAAAACAACGTACAAATTAGTTCCTGATTAGTGAATCACTGATTCTTGAATCACTGAACAATGTTAGATAGAAGGATAAGGCTGTGGTCCTGTGGGGCACCAGCAGAGCTTAAAATTCTCTTAACATAGTTAGTTATACAGGCTCTCTCATTTGCACAACATTGGCCTTGCACAATTGGAGATTTATTTTAGGAATACCTGAAATACAATAGAACAAGAAGTTCTGTTGTAATTTTTCCTGAGTGCCTCATTGTGTCAGCATCATGAAAGAAGAATCAATCACACTATGGTTGTTGTGTGATTGATTTGACCAAAGAGGATCCTACTCTAAGACTGCTGTGGGACAGAAGTAGACCAAAGGTACATTCAGATTTACTGGTAGTTTTCTAGATTATCTAATTTAGACCAGCAAGGATTTCTGCTTAGTTCTGCTATTCCATAGCAGCAACATAAAAATGCCACCCATCCTCTCCCCCATGCCCTAAATTATGCTGCTGAATTGAAGAAGGTTCGGAGTATACCAGGAGTGGATTTTTGTGGCAAGACTGTATAAACTCCATTCACTTTGGATACTCAGAACAAATTCCTAGGCTCAGAATTCTTTTATTCTAAGTGTATGTCTTTTGCACCAGGCTCCAGTTGGTGGATCTCGGGGTTCTAGTAAAAATCAAAGTAGATCGTGCAAGCCTGAAGTCTGCCCATCCATGATATAGGAGGCTACTGTTAATGTAAAGTACCTGTGATCGTCCATGAGCTCTGGGCAAAAAATTAGAACAAGTAAGCATAGAAAGTTCTTAGGAGAATTGCATGGTTTTGAGTAATTGTTTTGGGATATGGGTTTTCAGGGAAGCACTTTTAAGACTTGGGATAATTGAGTACTCACTGATTTCTCTCTGTGTTGTTAAGTCATGGGTATTTGTTAAGATTTTCCTTAGAAGTAATGAGAGCAAAAACCCTGATAACCTTGTTTGAATTTTGGAAGATAAATTTTAAAAAATTATTTAGTTCATCATTTCCTGAATCTGTGTCTCCAGATATTTCAAGTTTCAGTTCTATGAATTCCTGACCCTGAGTATTGCTGACTGGGGTTGATGGGAGTTGATGTCCAAAATATCTGGAGGCCCACCATAGTTGGAGATGCTGCTTAGTTGGAATGTTTTACTGATTTGGAAACTATCAATTTACAAAGTCAGCAAAAGAGTTCTGAAGATGTAGCTATCAGATAGAGAAAGCCAGACTTAAAACTATCTTTCATTTATGCCACTCATATTCCAAGTAGAGAAGCGGTTGTCACTCTTCATTTTTGGAGCTACTGATATCCTTCAATATGGTGTAATTAAGGCATTGAAGTTACCATATTTATGTGTGGACCTTATTACTACCAGTGTGGAATCGTGGAGTCCATCTACATAAAAATAAGAGGGGAAAATGATACATTTTAAAACATAGGACAATAGGGAGGTTCCAACTGAGCCATTTAATTTTACATATGGTGAGATTGATGTAATTTTGTGTGAAAGAGAATTTAATAAATAGTCTCCATTTGTAGGCTAAAATTGCATAGACCTGACAGAGTACTGGTCATGAGTTGAACAGTCTTACAACAAATTATTATTAAATTGCAAAGCATCTTCCAGTTTTCAAAAAGCTGCTGGTAGGTCTCTCTTTTTTCTGTTATCCTCACAACTACATTGTGTGGGTGGAGAGCTCAATTTTCATGTTTAGCTCTTAAGTAAATGCAGGACTGAGGCAATTTTTGTTCAGGTTGAGAACTGTCTTCTGAACAAAACTGGTATGCAGAAGTTTTTAATAGTCACAAAGTGTTGCACACAGTATAACCTTAGAAACCAAAACCAGTAAAAATAGGTGGAGTAAGTTGAATGGTTGACCTAGAACAGGGGTCTCAAACTCAATTTACCTGGGGGCCGCTGGAGGTAGAGTCTGGGTGAGGCTGGGCTGCATCAGATTTTCCGTCAAGTGGAGCAAGAGCCTGAGGAAGCCGCCCAGGAGTTTCCTTAGCTGGGAGACAGGCGGGCTGGCTGGCAGGCTGCAGTTCAAGATGGAGGGTGCAAGAGGCGCTGCCTCGGGAGATAGCTGGTGAGCGAGGCGAGGCTTTTTTTTACTCTTGACAGCAGAGGACACGTGGGCGCTTCGGGGGCAGACAAGACGGGGGGTCACAAACTATCGTCCAGCGGGCCGCAAATGGCCCCCGGGCTGCATATTTGAGACCCCTGACCTAGAATTTCAAATGTAGTCCTGAATACAATTTGTATTTTCTTCCTTGAAAACTTCCAGTAGATACAACATTACTTTGTTGTTCATAATTCCCGTTGGCTCAAGCTAATATGGTTGGAAATACGTTTCAGGTCTTATTCCTTTTAAGATTGTGTCAATGTTTTACTGAGAGCATAGAGAGAGGGCACGAACCTCAATTCAGAAATTTGTGCCAGTTCGTATGCATGGCATCTGTGGTGCTGTGTGTTCCATTCCACCACCTTCCCAGCCAGTGACCCATTCACCAGTTGGAGCATGCTTCTCTCCTCCTCCTCTTCAGCTGTTCTACCAGTCCCCAGCAGGATCACGAGTTTGCCTGTCCTGCCTTCTTGTCTGAGTGGGCGATCAGCCAAGGAGGTGGGCCAGGGAAGCCTGTGCTCCTGCTGGAAACTGGTTGAACAGCCAAAGAGGAGGAGGAGAGGATCACATGCCAGCTGGTGAGTGGGGGATCCAGCCGGGGAGGCAAGTGAAGGGAACATCTGATACCTGTGGTGCCGCATGTATGAACTGGCGTGAACCTCTAGTAAGAAATGCAACTAATTTGGACTTCCCTCTCCTTTTCTAGCCTACTAAAGTCATCTTTAGCAGCCAGGGGGACATATTCCCACTGATTGTAGAAGACACAACTTAATTCTATGTATGTTTGCTGAGGAGTAAGACTAAGTAAGTTTCAGGGTTGCAAATTAGAGTTAAGTTAAACGCAGCAGTTTCCCAGGTTTTAAATAGCCTCTTGTCTTTCGAACTGTGACAACAAATTGGGGGTGACAGCCAAAGATCTTTGCAAAGGTTTGAGCAACCGTTCTGGATCACCTCTGTCACAGATTCTGACCCTCCAGGAATCTTCAGTAGGAGTAGGAATGTGTGTGCATAGTCAGATTTTTGTTGTTGCTGTTGTATTGTTTTATTTATAGTTCACCATTCTTCCAGAAATCTAAGGCATCATACATGGGCCTTCCTCTCCATATCTTATCCTTTTCAGAAGTGGGGGGTAGCCTCTAAGGGTTACACATGCTGATTCCAGGAGACTGGAAAAGTGCACCTCCCATTTTATGCAACAATAATATTTTTTAAAAAACTGGAAAAGCCCCCTTGCACTCTCAAGTGGCAATTTTTTAAAAAATGAAAAACTGCCACAACCACTGGGGGCTGTCAAAACGTGTCAGAATACCTCCCAAATGCCTGGTAGAGGAAGTAAGTGGGCTTTTTCAGCAAATACTCATGGGGGGATGTAAAATGTGGGTGTGAGGTGCTGGGAGTTGCATTTGGACCCTTATGGGGGTGAGTGTTTCACATTGTTCGCCTTACCAGAGACCTGTGATACATAGGCTGAAATCATGTTGCTTAGTGTAGTAAGTTGCAATTAGAATAGGCCCGTTGAATCTGTGGATTTTCTGACTCAGCAACTCCAAAATTTCCATTAATTCTGTTTATTGATTACAGTGGTACCTTGACTTACGAACTTATTCCATCCCAGAAGATGTTCATATGTCAAAACGTTCGTAAGTCAAATCAGCATTTCCCATAGGAATGCATTGAAAACCGATTAATCCGTTCTGGCTGTTTTTGTTTGTATGTAGAGGCGCCATTTGTAAGTCGAAGCATTAGTTCCCATAGCAACTAATGCAAAACCGGTGAATATATCCTCTACCACTAGGGGGAGAAAATTTTTTAACCTAAGATGACTTAGGTTTAAAAAAAGGGCAGGAAAGGAGAGAGGGAGTGGACGCCTTTAAAACCAAGCAGCTTTAAACCAAACCAAGCACCTTTTAAACCAATTTTTACATTTAAAAATTACAGTACCAGGCAGTCCAAAGTCCATTTCCTGCTTTCCACCGTGATCTTTTTTGTTCGTAAGTCAAAGCTCCATTCGCATATCAAAGCAAAATCTTGCTAATGGAGCTGTTCATAAGTTGAAATGTTTGTACATCGGGGCATTCGTAAGTCAAGGCACTTCTGTACTTGAGTTGCAGCTTCCTATGCTTAGCAACAGATTTTCAGCCATAGCAGTAGTTTGTGAATGGATACATCGTCTTTATGGTTCTGAGAGAAGAGATGTAGTCTCATGCTCTGTGTGGCTGGGTGCAGCTGTAATGTTTCCTAGTCTTTTCACCACTGGTGGTGAAAGAGAATGCCTTAAACATTTCTGCCTGCTCTCCTTTTTAGAATTAACCTTGCTCTGCTTTCATATCTTGGTGCCAAGCTCAGTTACCTTTAAACCCAAATTTAAACTACCTTCAAGCCTTGGTTTAAAGCTAGATTTGTTTCGCATCAACATCTTGAACAGATGGAATGCCCATTGTATGATGTTAAAAGGAAAGGAATTTTCAAACAGAAGTCAAAGGAGGAATAAACCCACAAGTTTCTACTAATGTACCAGTCCTGAGCTCTTAATTTATGAGTTATTTACAGTTCCATTTTTCTGCATTTTACATAAAGTCCATCCGTTCCCTACTTGTTCTTGAAATGCTTCCTTCTGATTGGTTTAAATATAGGATTAACTTGTTCAAATCTTCCTAAACTTTATCTAGTATAAAACATATATTTAGATTTATGCTTTATTCTGTTACAATACTTTAAGTTTCATGAGATACAAAATAGAAGATGCATCAAATAAGGATTTCTTTTTTTAATTTCACTTCTGAAAAATAAACCTGGTGTTTACCTAGAATATCAAAGCATTCAGAAGTTGTTATTAAGGTATCTTTTACCTGAAAACAATTTATATATTCAATTTTTGTCATACATTTTCTCTCCCTTCAGATTGCAGACATAGACTGCAAAGATGCTTTAGAAATGATTTGTAATCTAGAATCAGAAGGTGATGAAAAGAGTGCTCTAATTTTATGTGCAGCATTTTTATCTCGGCAACTCCAGCAAGGAGAGATGTATTGTGCATGGTAGGTTGGAATTACTTTCATTTTCAGCCTTATAGCCAGTGTGTCTAGGATATGGTAAATGTACAAACAGTCATTGAACAAAGAAAATACTTTTGTCAATACTTAAAATTAATGTCTGATTCACTGACCAAAGTATAAGAGATGACAGCAAAAACAATTCTGCCTTTAAAAATAAATGTGATAGTAGGAAGCTGATCATGAAACATTTGAAAAATTGATCAGATAGAGTTCATTTTAGTAGATTTGTAATGCTGTGGGCCTAGTAAGACATCTTTCTCAGCTATTCAGTGTGAGATCACATTTGTGCCAGGATAATTCCATAGACCAGTGGTCCCCAACCCCCGGTCCGTGGCCCGGTGCCAGTCCGCGGCCTGAACCGGACCAGGCCATGGAGACAGACTTCTCATCCCCCCCACATGCACTCAACTCCGCACAGCTGATTTGTGCATGTGCTACAGCGCACCCATGTCAGTGCTTCACTGCCATTTGCATATGCGCACGAGCGCCCATACAAGCACAGCACTGCTGTTTGCGCATGCATGCGAGCGTGCCCACACAAGCGCCGTGCCACTGTTTGCACGTGTGCGCTCATTCACACATGCGCACGAGCACAAGGGGTGCCCCACCTTCCCCAGCCGGTCTGCGGGGTGAAGAAGTTTGGGGACCTCTGCCATAGACGTATCGGTTTTAATGATCAGGAGACAACTTCTTTGAGCAAGAAACCAATAGTGTGGCATAGCTGATGCTGAGATATTGCCTCACTTCGTAATATTTGTACAGTAGGAGCCCATATCCACTGGGGATTGGTTTCAAACTCGCCATGGATACTGAAAACCATGGCTAATAGCAAATGAGAGAGAGAGAGAGAGAGAGAGTATGGTAATAGGAAGGAAAAAACCAGAAAAAAATTATTTTCATATACATTACCAGAACTGGCTAGTAGAAGGTGTAAGAGACCATTCTATGTATTCTTCACTAACAGGTATTCACAGCATGATATCTGGCTCTCTGTAATGACTGGTTCTGGTAATATGAAAATATTTTTTCTGGATTTTAAAAAATGTTTTTAATATTTTCAGACCGTGGATAAGTGAATCAATGGATACTGATCCCATGGATAAGGGAGACCTACTGTCATGCTTGTTTTAACCACAGTATCTAGAATAAATTGGTTAGCCTTGGAATTGTTAGTATATTCAATATTGGTACTTGCTAATAAAATACAACTTTAAATGTAAGTTTCAAGAATGATAATTTGTTTGTTGGATTTAATTTTAATGTGTTGAAGGTTTTAAGATTGTCGAGATTATGGCCTGGACAGAGGGGCCCTCATAAACCACTTAGCCACATTGGGCAGACTTTCCTGGTGTGAGTAAATTTCTGGAGGGTCAATGTGCTGTTGGCTGGGGGAAATCGTCGTTCCCCATACCCTCTCCGAACACTCTGAGTCACACTTGACCCCTCAGTGCTCCAGGGAGTTACTAAAATCACAAGCATGCTTTTACTAGCATGCCAACCCTGCCAGTTAGGAATTCCAACATACACACAAAATATACAGGATCTAGTCAGGGCGTGAGGTAGCGCCCTTATTACCAGAAACCCTCGTCTTCCCAGGGTGACAAAACTACTATAAAATTTTTATTATTTTGCAAAAAATAGAAAGTTACAAGCAATTTCTAAAAAATAGTTCCAAAAGTTCAAAAGTAGTCAAAAAGTTTGTGAAGCAAGAATGCTTTCAAAAAGGGTTGAAGCCTAGTCAATTCCAGAACAGTTCTCACACAAGGGGGGGGGGGAGATAACTGTCTTGAGCTACTAACATAGAAACAAAACTTCATGTTCCCAGAGTATGTGCAGGACAGGATGTGAACATAGGATTTTCCTCAGAAAAACTAGGCTGAACTAAGCTTATACCCCATCCAGTGGTGGCAAACCTTTTTGGGTTCGCGTGCCCAAACTGGGGAAAAAAGCGGGCGGTGTGCCACCATGGCAGAAGTGGCGGCGGCAGAACCAGAAGTGGTGGCGGAAGGGGGAATCCCAGGCACGGAGGTGCCTCAAAACCCCACTCCAGATCCGCTGCCAGCGCCAGCTGCTCCGAATCCACCTGCTGAAGCGCCAGCACTGTGGCTGCAGCCGCCTTCTCATGTTTGGCTGCACAGGGGAGAGAGTAGCGATCTGGCGAATTATGGCTTGCATGCCGGCAGAAAGGGCTCCACGTGCCAGCCATGGCACGCGTGCCATAGGTTCACCATCACTGCCCCATGCCATATTTATACCCATCATCCACTTTCCAGACTTTGATGCATTGCATCAATCAGGTTCCATTTTGCCCAAAAACATTCAGAGGGAGGTTGTGTGTTTTTTTGCTCCCTCCCCTTTTCTCAGTTATTTTCTAATGAGTTTTTGATACCAGGAACGAGTATTTCATGGCCTTGGAAATTCAATCTCATATTGGTAATACACATTTGGCAGAAAGATCCCAGTTATCAGGCAACTCTTACCTAATAACTCTTCTTGGCCAACTCTCACCTAGGACAAAGCTAATAGGCCCTAGTTTCAAAGGCACTGAAACCATCATCCATTCTTTTGCCAGTCTTTCAACAAAGGTGAATTACTGTCCTCCCATTTTTGTAACAGATATGAAAAGATTATGACCTGCTTTCATGTTCATTCTTCGTAACACAATTGAGTCAAACAGTTCTTTTATTTAAACAGAACTATATTCCATGTTAATGGCTGAAATCCTGTTGCTTTGTGTAGTAAGTCACATTCTAGTAGGCCCATTGATTCAAATAGACTTACTCTAATTGCAACTTTAGAGTAGGAAGTTGTAATTAGAGTAGGCCTATTTGAATTAATTGAATTTATGAAAGAATTAACTCGCAAAATCCCCACTGATCCAGTGAGCCTGCTCTGGTGCAAATTAATACACTAAGCAAAAGGATTTTTTCCCCATTGGTTTAGGTGTTTACATGTAAACTGTCTGGCTACAGTATGTTTATTTTTTTTTAATTTTTTTTTCTGTTGTAACGCCTTACTAAGAAGAGAAGTACAGAACTCTCAAGAGAACAGTAATACATAGAATATGATAATAAAATGTATATTAGTATCTCTTCCTGCTCTCTCCTTAATTATTGAAAATTGATTTGATTAATTATACTAATTATAGTGTTTTAGTGTGGATGTTTAACTATGTAAAACTGTGCTTTCAGGGAATTGACACTCTTCTGGAGTAAACTACAGCAAAGAGTGGAGCCTTCTGTACAAACATATCTCGAAAGATGTCGTCAGCTGTCTGTCTTAACAAAGACAGTGTATCACATTTTCTTCCTAATTAAAGTAATAAACTCAGAGGTAAGGATGGACAAGTTGATTGTTTTTCATGATGGTATGACTAAGCAAAAAATTGAATGAGATCAAATCATTAAGTCATTAAAAATAATGTTGGTACCTACAATGTTCTTTTCATGTAGTAGAAGAATGTCTTCCGCACTCAATGGCATTGGTCTAGCTAAAGAACTATGGGAACATAAGAAGAGCCCTTCTGGATCAGGCCAAGGACCCATCTAGTCCAGCTTCTTGTATCTCACAGTGGCCCTACCAGATGCCTCTGGGAGCACACGAGACAACTAGATACGTGTCTCCTGTTACCCCCCACCCTCTTGCATCTGGCATTTTGAAGTACCTTCCTTTTAAGCCTGGAGATTGTACATCCCCATCATGGCTTGTAACCTGCAATGGACTTTTCCTCCAGAAATCTGTCCAATCCCCTTTTAAAGGCATCTTGGTCAGACGTCATCCCCACGTCCTGTGGCAAGGAGTTTCACATACTAACAACACGCTGGGTAAAGAAATATTCTCTTTTGTTTGTTCTCACTCTCCCAACACTCAATTTGAGTGGATGTCCCCTGGTTCTGGTATTGCATGAGAGAGAAAAGAGCTTCCCTCTACCCACTTTATCCATCCCCTGCATAATTTTATATATCTCAATTATGTCCCCCCCACAGGTGCCTTTTCTCTAGACTAAAGAGCCCCAAACACTGTAGCCTTTCCTCATAAGGGAAGTGCTCCAGCCCTTTCAGCGAGGATGCTCATAATATAAGCCCTACCCCAAAAATAAGCCCCAGTTAAGTGAAACACTGCCCTCCACCATTGTGCAACAAGCAAAAGAAGATTACATGACTCTATTTGAATAAATGTAGAGTGTTGTACATGAGAAAAATAAAACATCCCCTGAAAATAAACCCTAATGTGTTTTTGGAGCAAAAATCAATATAAGACCCTGTCTTATTTTTGGGAAAACATGGTAGGAGTTTGGAAAGGAGAGTGACGGAACCAGGGCTGTCCCTCCAGTATAGAAGGCACTCTGGATAAATTTGATTCTACATTCTTGTCTGTCAAAGTGAAAGGGGGCAACAGGTTTTCAGCATGTCCTCCTACTATGATACAAAAATAATGTCTCACATAAGTACCAGTGTTCATGTTGACTTAACAATGGGTCATGCAGTGAATCTGCTCTAGTTGGAATTACCATTCCATTCCTACATAGCCCTTGATTTCTGAGCTTCTGCCTGGATAGAATTTTTGTCATTATCCACATAGAGCAGTAAGTAGCATAGTGTTTTGTACTTTCCACAATTTATTTGATTGCCAAAGATGTCCAAGTGGTCAAGCTTTTGCTGGAAATCTCAAGAACAGAAAGATGAATCCAAATATGGGAGTGAGCTCTCAGTTTCCTTTCACTAATCCAGGGGACCACCTGGTTTTAGCTTCATCACTGTTAAAAAATAAAAGTATTACTTTGGCTTGTGTTGAATGTGGATCTTGATTAATTGAAGAAATATTTCAATGTCATATTGATTAGAGAGTTACTTTTTCCTATTTCTGGGTTGCTTTCCAACCCAGAGGGCTAAAAAGTAGATTACAAGTTATTTAGAAAGAAACAGGAATAGGTTAAATCCAAATGCTATCCCACAAAATAAGTCAGAGTACCAGTAAATCAGCCACCAGTTGTTGTTGTTGTTTAGTTGTTAAGTGGTGTCCGACTCTTCGTGACCCCATGGACTAGAACACACCAGGCCCTCCTGTCTTCCACTGCCTCCTGGAACAATTTAACAGGAAAAATGAGCCGAAACAGTTAAGTCAAAATTAAAGTACAAACAAAAGCTGTAGATAGGATCTCTAAATATCTGTAATGTAGGGATGCAAGAATCAGGCATAAAAAAGAGAACATGTCTAAGTCATTTGAACTGCTGCCAAAGCAACCATGTTACACAAATTGCATCTGATTGTGACAAGATTTTATTCATTCTATTCCATTTCTATTCTGCTTTTGCAGGTATACCTGGCAGCTAACAGAATGATTTTGAAAAAGCAGTGCAACTAAAAATGCTTGCTGTTGCTTGGTGTAATAGTTTGCATCTAGAGTATACCTATTGAATCAGGTGGGGATTTGATAATTCAGCTCCATAAGTTCCTTTCATTTATTGGCCCTACTTGATTTGTGACCTACTATGCTAAGCAACAGGATTTCAGTAAGATATAATATTAATATGTTAATATTAATTTTAAAAGATCACTACCTTAAAACAATTCAAAACAGTTAAAACACATCAGGCAGTCTGTGGCGAATAATCTTGAGGGATGTAAACAAAAGATAGTAACAGGATACCAGGGTTGACTCTTAGGATTTTGAAAATTCTGATTTTGAAAATTCTGTTGTGACTGAAAATTGTGTTTAAGGTGTAGGCTGCAAAAATCCTTGATCATTGTAACATGAGGACAATGGTGTTTTGTTTTGTTTTGTTTTTTTGGACTTATATACCGCCCCATAGCGCTACAAGCACTCTCCGGGCGGTTTACAATTTAATTATACAGGCTACACATTGCCCCCCCAGCAAGCTGGGTACTCATTTTACCGACCTCGGAAAGATAGAAGGCTGAGTCAACCTTGAGCCGGCTACCTGGGATTTGAACCCCAGGTCGTGAGAACAGTTTTAGCTGCAGTAAAGCGTTTTAACCACTGCGCCACGAGGCTCTTTGTTGTGTATGTTGACCCAGTAAGATTAAAACAACATCTGGTAAAGTCCTGTCTTCAACAACCATAGACTGCTAGGGTACAACAATGTTGGATTTGTAAAAGGCAAGAAAGAAAGTGTGCTGTTATTTATACTTGATAGACATTTCTAAAATTGAGGTTTGGATATAATTCTTTTTTACACTGGTAAAACTAGAAGACCACTTATTGAAAAATGTAGTACTGTTTCTGACTGACATCCTAGCATGATAAAACATGTTATACCATCATCTGTCTGTAGGAGAGAGAAACATGAAGCAAGAGCCACTTCAGAAAAAAATGTGTTAACAGTTGAGCAGAATTCTAAAGAAGAAGTACTAAGGAGACTGTGCTTATTTATCTCTTGATAGCTGGTATAATTTGGAGGAACTGAATCAACCTATAATACTGTTTATTTGGATGATTGGATAGCTCAGTGAGTGAAGTACTGTATATGACTGTGAAGCTAAAGGTTGGGAGTTCAACTCCCCACTGTGCATCCCAGAAAAGCCAGCCTGTATGGTCATAGGCACAATCCCAGGTTGCCCCCAAGAAAAGGGAATGGTAAACCACTTCTGAAAACTCTCTAGAAAACCCTGAGAAGAGTCACCATAAGTCAGAATTGACTTGACAACACGCTGTTTTTATGATGTTGTAGTGATGGTGGTGGTGGTGAAGGAGGAGGAATGTAATTGGTATTTTTGCACCAGTGATGCTTGCGAATCACTTTCTTTGGTGTGTTTTGCAAGTTCAGTATTTCAGCACATGTATCTGTGACTAATTTCTTTCATGCAAAGCCAGCTTGAATTTTGTATTTTTATACTTTTACATAAAATCTTAAATTCTAATGCATGAATTGTTATAATTTTTGCTAATATATCATGTTTAACTGTAGATAATCAATTGCTCTTTAATATTCCATGCTTTACAGATTGATTCTGCTGGACTTGCAACTTGTATTGAGCTTTGTGTGAAAGCGCTGCGTTTAGAAGCTAATGAAAATAAGGAAGTCAAGATTTCAATTTGCAAGACTATCTCTTGCTTGTTGCCTGATGATTTGGAGGTTAAACGTGCTTGTCAGTTGAGTGAATTTCTTCTTGAGCCTACTGTGGATGCGTACTATGCTGTAGAAATGCTGTATAATCAACCTGACCAGAAATATGATGAAGAAAATCTTCCTATACCAAATTCATTACGCTGTGAGCTCTTACTTGTATTAAAAACACAGTGGCCTTTTGATCCAGAATTTTGGGACTGGAAAATGCTAAAGCGTCAGTGTCTTGCATTGATGGGAGAAGAGGCATCAATCGTGTCCTCAATTGATGAACTAAATGACAGTGAAATGCATGAAAAAGTAGAAGATTGCCCAGATGAGAACAGAGAAGCTTTAGTAAATGGACTTTCTGGCTGTTTTGATGAAGCTACAAATCTGCTTAGAGGCATTAGAGATAGAAAACAGAAAAACAGAGAAATAAAGAAGTTGAGAGAGCGGGGGTTCATATCTGCTAGGTTCAGAAACTGGCAAGCCTACATGCAGTATTGTGTGCTGTGTGACAAAGAATTTCTTGGACATAGAATAGTGAGGCATGCACAGAAACACTACAAGGATGGAATTTATAGTTGTCCTATCTGTGCACAGAATTTTAATTCTAAGGAAACTTTTGTTCCTCATGTAACACTACATGTTAAGAAGTCCAGTAAAGAGAGACTAGCTGCAATGAAACCACTGAGAAAATTAGGAAGACCTCCTAAATCAGTAACCACTGGTATGAGCAAAAAGAACAATACAGTTGTTAAACAGGAACAGCGGCATATAAAAAAGAACAGTCTTTATGCTGCAGACTTCATTGTTTTTAACGATAATGATGGTTCTGATGATGAAAATTACGAAAAAGACAAACCATACGTTCCAGAGATAACACCAGTTCAAAAGCCATTGCCTGTCAATGAGTTTACGTGCCCTGTTACCTTATGTAAAAAAGGCTTTAAATACTTTAAAAATTTGATTGCCCATGCAAAAGGTCATAAAGACAGTGAGGAAGCTAAGCGCTTTCTTGAAATGCAGAGTAAAAAAGTAATTTGCCAGTACTGTAGAAGGCATTTTGTAAGTGTTACCCACCTCAACGATCATTTACAGATGCATTGTGGCAGCAAACCCTATATCTGTATACAAATGAAATGTAAGGCTAGTTTTAATAGTTATGCTGAACTTTTGAGTCACAGAAAAGAGCACCCAATCTTCAGAGCTAAGTGCATGTTTCCTAAATGTGGGAGAGTGTTTTCAGAAGCATATTTGCTTTATGATCATGAAGCACAGCACTATAATACCTTTACCTGCAAATTTTCAGCCTGTGGGAAAGTTTACCGTTCTCAAAATGAGTTGGAAAAACACATAGAAGATCACACTAAATCTGAAAAAACATTGCAGTCTGATGGGGATAGTAACAGTTCTCAGTCTTTAAATGAGTTTGAGAATGCTGAAGGAACTCATCCAGAAGATGTGTTGGTGTTGCCACCTGAAGATAGCATAAATAATTGTGCCAACACAGAAACTTGTGTCACAGATCAAATTAAAGATGAATCAGGTGAGACTGAGAAAACAAACATTTCAAATAGCATACTGGAGCATACTGATTCAACCTCCATGGATATTACACAGGAACCCACACCTGTTCCAATAAAGGCAGATTCAGTACTTTTATCCAGCAACAGTTTGATGCCACTTCTGGGACAAAAAATTAGAGAAAATATGGCAAGAAAGGGCAAACTACCTTCTGTGAGTAGTAAAATAGATATTGGTGCACCTGCAATCCAGGAGTTGTGCTCTGTAGTTGAAGATACTTGCAGTGATCTTGCAGTTTTCCAGCAAGAGAAGGATGGGTGTATTGACTATTCCCAGATTATTTCCATGAATTCAGCTAAACCTGAACCAGAAATCTTTGGAACGCAAAGCCCAGAAAAGGAGAGAAGCCATTTATCCTCCAGTGCACCAGATGAAATAGAGTATCAGAATTTACTGTCTGCAAAACCTGAATTTGAAGAGAGCAGTAAGACTGTTACCGATCTCTGTAGTCTATCCTTGAAGACATTAGAAGGAGTTACAATTGCTCCAGCCCAGAGCAATCTGGGTACTCCTTTTGTTCCGATTATCCCATTGGCAACTCCAGTTCAGAAGTTTTCTTGTCAAGTTGAAGGGTGTACTCGAATCTACAATTCTTCTCAGAGCATTGGCAAACATATGAAAACTGCACATCCTGTTCAATATGCTGCATTTAAGATGCAACGCAAAAATAAGAAAAATCGAAAAACAAACAGTTTACAAAATTTGCCAAATGATACCAAAATAGTTTATTTTTTGCCATCACAAATGTCTACACCCAGTAGTGATGCTTTCCCTCAACAAGCCAAAATCAGTGTAACTCCCACTTGCACAAGTCAGCTGCAGCAACTGTCTAATGCTCTTTTTCCAACACGTCTGGAAAGTATGACTAATTCATTATTACCAAATGTAGAAAATGTTAGAAATACAGGTCTCTCTTCCCATATCAAAAGTGAACCAGAGAATACATTAGATTCTCATTTGGGAAGTCTGTCTGGTGCAACCTTACCTTCACAGTTAGATGATCTAGAAAAGCCAATTATGCCTCTGAACATCGACAGTGGTTCAGATCCTTTCCTTCCATTACCTGCTGAAAATGGTCCAATTTCTCTTTTTTCTTCACCATCAGACAATTGTCCAAGTTCAGTCTTTTCACAAATGGAGAATAATATCAATCATTTTTCTTCACATTTAGATGGAAATACTAATTCTTCTTTTCCAAAAGATGACAGTGTTGACATGCTCTTTTCTTCACAAGTGAATAGAGAGAATAACTTCAATGAAATAACTCCACAACCTCTGGTATCAGAAAAAGCAAAAAAGGATCGTAGGCGTGGTTCAGATGGAAAAGAGAAAAAGCCAAAGCACAACAAAAGAGCAAAATGGCCAGCAATAATCAGGGATGGCAAATTTATTTGTAGTAGGTGCTACAGAGTATTTTCCAATCCCAGATCACTTGGTGGTCACCTTTCTAAACGATCCTACTGTAAACCTCTGGACGAATCAGAAATTTCTCCTGAAGCTCTACAACTTAATGGGCAGTCTTCTCTTCTTGCCAGTATGATTCTTTCTTCAAATGCTTTAAGTTTACAGCAACAGCAGGAATCTGCTTTTAATCAAGAAGCATGTTTTAAAGAACCATCATTCCTACAGCTTCTTGCTACTGAAAATCGGTCAGCTTCTTATTTGCAGAACTTGTTTCCACGGACCAACATGACTAATTTCAATGCAAATGAAAGTGATGAAGGAAATGAAATTATCAAACAGGCCTTGGAAACTGCAGGCATTCCAAGTACCTTTGACCCTACAGAAATATTACCACACGTAACTACAACAAGTTGTGTTACAGATAGTACTCAAATAAGTGCAACAGTTTTGCCAAGTCCAGGTGTGTCACCTTTGTTGCCAACAGTCTGCAACCCAGCTACCTTGCTAACAGACCAAAATAGAACATTGAACACCAAAATTTCCTCAGTAGAAGAGTGCAACAGTTTGCCAGTACTTCCAGATGATTTATTATTCAAGACTTTGGAAAATGGTTTATGTTCCACTATGGGTTCTAAATCTTCTGCCACAATACATAATTTTGGAAGTAATGCTTCACGAGTTTCAGTCATAAGCACTGTCAAAAGTTCAGATTTGGGTAACTTGAATAAAAAAGGGATCAGTGGTTCAAAGAAAAAGAAAAAAGTAACCCCTTCTTCAGTTGTGCCTCCTGATAGTTCACAGAAATTGGTAATGAATGATTTAACAGCATTGGGACTTTTAACTAAAAGTGTTGAAGGAAGTATGCAAATATCCACAGAGGACTTTCAGTCAAATATATTGGCAAACTGTGAGGCTCAAGTGTTAATGGAAAATCTTCCACAGAAACTAACTAATGTGGACAGTGAATTAGCTGCCAGTGTCAAAGAGAATGTCAAAACTAGTCATGAAACTGTTGCAGAAATAGCTCCTTTAGTAGTGAAATCTGAAAATAGCGACTCTCATGTCACTGTAGTTTCCTGCATTCCAGAAAGCGCCAACTTAGAAACATTAGAAGATAATGGTATCCAAAATCTTGAGAAGACTGTTGAAATAATTAAAACAGCAATGAATTCCCAGATGATTGAAGTTAAAGCTGAAATGCAAGAGGTATCAATTGAATCATTGCAAAAACCACAGATCACAGCTGTTGATTTTTCTTCTGAAAATCCTTCACTTACTGTTAAACCATCTGACCCTCCTCAGTACACACAGTGTGTCACCCTCTCTAACACTAACCTTTCTCATTCAGAAACCTCTCACAAAGAAGATAGTCAGATTATAGAAATTTTAGAAGGCTTGAAAAAGTTAAAATTAGAAGGTGAAACATCAGATCAATTATTGGACAACATAATTAACTGTCTTCCAGCAAATGCTCTGCTGCCCCAGATTGTTGTTCCAGTTGTAACAACTGAGAACACATCTCTTGTCCAGCCATCTTTAGAAGCACATCCTCCCTTTAGTGAAAAAACCCACAAGCCTTTTATGTGCCAGGTACCAGGCTGTAATTACAGTGCAATGACAAAAGATGCATTATTCAAACACTATAGCAAAATACATCAGTATACTGCAGAAATGATACTAGAAATTAAGAAACACCAGTTGAAATATGCTCCATTTAAATGTGTTGTGGCTTCATGTCCAAAAACATTTACAAGAAATTCTAACCTCAGAGCCCACTGTCAGCTGGTACATCACTTTACAACGGAGGAGATGGTGAAATTAAAGTTAAAAAGGCCATATGGAAGAAAATCCCAACCCAGAAGTGCAGGCCTAGCATCAAGGTCTGCTGAACCAAAAAAATTACCATGTGTTCTACTGGAAGATAAAAATGAATCACGGTTGACTGAAGAACTAAGAGTAAAGGAGGAAACACAGAGAGAATATGTGAAGGTTCCAGAAATGATGATACCAGAAAGGGTGGTGCCAGCAAGTATTCTTAATGCTCCTGAGAAATTGGAAAACCCTCCCCAAGTTCTTCCAGTTCCTTCAGAATGTCAGAGTGTTGCCCCACTCAATAGCATGCAGGTGCAACCAAAGTTATACAAGGTAAGAAGGCATCGAAAGGAAAAGGAAGAAAGAAAACACAAAAAAACAGTAAACAAATCTCTGGAATTCCCTGCTACTTACAGTCCATACAGACCATACAGATGTGTACATCAAGGCTGTTTTGCCGCTTTTACAATACAACAGAACTTAATTCTCCATTACCAAGCCGTGCATAAATCTGATCTTCCTTCATTCTCTCTGGAGGCAGAAGAGGAAAGTGAGCCGAGTAAGGAAGATTTTGATAAGGAAGAACATTGTGATGAAACTGAAACAACAATAAAAGAATTCAGATGTGAGATTAGAAATTGTTCTAGGATCTTTCAAGAAGTCACTAGTCTTATTCAACACTACATGAAACTTCATGAGATGACGCCAGAAGAAATTGGGAGCATGAGGTCAGCTGTAGATGTTGGAAGATTCCCTTGTGATCAGTCCGAGTGCAAATCATCTTTTACAGCGTATGCCAATTATATCCTGCATCTTGAGACAGATCATGGAATAAAAGTGAAGCAAACCAAAACAGAGGATGGCATGTATAAGTGTGACTGTGAAGGCTGTGACCGTATTTATGCAACAAGGTCTAATCTTTTGCGGCACATTTTTAATAAACATAATGACAGACATAAAGACCATTTAATAAGACCTCGACGGTTCCTGACACCAGGTCAGGAAAATATTTCAATAAAAGCTAATCAGGAAAAAACCATGAAGATCAAGCATAAAGGATTAAAGTATAGGACAGGAAGGAGTGGAAATAGAATAATTAGGATTAGGCGAAGGAAAGCTATTTGTGTAGAAAGCAAAAACTTTAAATTAGAGCAGATTCCCGAGAATAATGCGTATTCTTTGAAATGTGGAAAATATGTGTATTCAATAAAAACTAGAGATGATGCCTTGTCTGAATGCACAAATAGACTTATTACACAGTATCCTTGTATGATAAAAGGATGTTCATCAGTTGTCACAAGTGAGAATAATATAATTAGGCATTATAAGTGTCACAAGTTGTCTAAAGCATTTACTTCACAACACAGGAATCTCTTAATTATCTGCAGTAAGTATGCAGACAATTCTGCTGAGAAAGAAGCATCTTCGCAGGGTGACATGATTGAGAACGAAGGATGTGATGTAAAAGAATTGCAGCCACAGTCGACAGAGGCCTGTGAAGACGTGAAACCCCCTTTACCATTGGCGGGAAAAGAACCTGAAAAGAGTGAGAAGGACGAAGTCGATGAGCTAGCAGAACTCTTCATTACTAAACTTATTAATGAGGATCTCACAGGTTTGGAGAGTCATGCCAAGGTCTCTCCTGATATAAATAGTGACTGTCAAGAAACTAATCCTTGCCTTTCAGAAAAACAAAACATAAATGGTAATTTAAAAAGAGTAAGCAAAGAAAAAAATCTGTCTCAGACGAAAAAGAGAAAAGTTGGGAAGCAGGAAGAAATTTTGGCTGTTGAACTAAGTAGCATGCACAGAGAGGAAGAAACTGCTGTTGATGTTCAGACTACTGAAGAGCCATCTTCAGCTTTTGACTGGAGTTCATTTAAGCCTATGGGATTTGAAGTATCTTTTCTCAAGTTCCTTGAAGAATCTGCAGTGAAGCAAAAGAAAAATACAGAGAGGAACTCTAACTGTGGAACCAGGAAAGGTTCCCATTCAAACTCCAGAAAATATAATGACAAGAACTCTTGTCCAAGAACACGATCATGTTCTGAAAATGAAACCTATGTACTTTTTGCTAACCCATCACAATTTCAGTGTAGTGGTACTGTAAAAATAGTTTTAGACAAGACTTTTAAAGATTGCACTGAGCTTGTGTTAAAGCAGCTTCAGGAAATGAAACCTATTGTCAGTCTGATAAGACTTGATGGACAATTAGATTCAAATCCAGAGATTATAAAATAATCAGGTAATATGAGTGGACTCGTTCTGATGATTGATGTCTAAACATGACCTGTACTGCATTTTTTTTTAAATTAGGAAGCCATTGAGCATGATACTGTTTCTTAAGGTTTTATTTTGAAGTGATTTAACCTAGCAGAATCATGACACTTGTCATGTAAATTTCTTTGTTTTTATCCCTATGGGACTTGGAACAGAATCATTGTTTCAGTTTTGTAAATAAGTAATCAAAACCTCAATTTTTTATCGAATGTTGCCCTTTTCCATGACTGAACTCTTTGTGAATTGTCTGTGGTATCTTTCACCGGGTCACTGCTCATATGTAACAGTACTTTTTATTTGTAGATACGTTTTTGTATATATTTATTATTGTAAATCATGTGCTGCAACCAGCAGTCTGTAAGTCTGAAATATTAAATGACACATTTATATTCGAATTTTAATTTGTAAATAAGTGATCAAGTTTTTAAAAATGTTCTTTTAAACTTAGAACTTTTTGAAGTAAAAATTAGGTAAGTCTACCATATCCAGTTTATTTTGCAGCAGAGGAGCTTGATGAGATCACACTTGGTTAAAAAACATACTGACTCAGTTGTATTTGTAACTTTATCCACTGTCTTTGGGTATTATACAGCTATAGTTATCAAAACATTTTCCTCAACCACTTTTAATTGGATCTAAAACTCTTCCACTTCCATAATAGAAATGTAAAATTTAAATAGTTTGCTGACACTGGAGAATTAAAAAACATTTTGGTATTGAATAACCCATCGTGAATGTGATAGAAAATTAGTAGCGTGGAGCAGTGTATATATTTGAGGTGGTGATTTGTGAAGTAGCCCAGTATTGCCTTAAATAAAATCACATTTCATTTCTTGTTTTATACATGTTATCTTACCAAGGTTCTTTTTTGGTTTTGAAATTTTACATTGGTGTATAGGTTAATGTCTACAACCCTGCTTTGGAAATGATCTTTTGTAAGAAATGGATTTTTAAACTTAATTTGGTTATTGAATCATAAAAGCCATTTGTACAATATGTCATTAGTACAATAGCATTAGAAACACAATTGTGCCATCAAGTCAGAACCAACTCGTAGTGACCCTAACAGGACTTTCAAGGTAAGTAAGAAATTGAAGGAATGATTTTACCAGTTCCACTCCCCAAGTCAGTTTCCATGGCTGAATGGGGATTCAAACCCTGTTCTCCAGAGTTCTAGTCCACCACCCTATCCACGGCACCACACTGTGAACATTTGAATAGAAGATGAGATTATGTTTATAAGAGAGGGTGTCACTCAAAATGGCCTGTATTCTAGGAAGACATCATTCCCAGCAACAACATACAGAAGTAGTAGGAGAGGAAAATATATTTAGCAGAGTCCATGAGGTTGATCATTGAAATTGTGTGGTCTGCCTTCTTAGTTAACTACTGTAGATTCAGAGAAGGGTAGGCCTTATTGATTACTCTGTGAGAACTAGGCTCTGTTTTTCCAAGCATTAGTAAAAGTTCACTCAGGCAAGAAATACATTCATGCTCCGGAAGCTCCACCTCTGGTAATGTAGTTATGAAAGACATTTTTTTTCATAATTGTTCATGTCAGTATAATAAAATAGGGAGTTTGGTAGAGTCAGATGCAATGTATGTGTGAAGTTTGGAAATGTATTAATATTTCTGAGCTCCAAATGTATGTGTGTTCGTGCACATGAACATATACAAGAATATGAACAATTTTCTTTTTCTATAAACGAATGTCTGATACAAATAGAAAGACGTGTCAAACGGATTCTAGCTACACATGGAAGGATGTTGTAGAGAAAATTAATCAGGAGATTCATTTTATTATCTGTGAACTTTTCCTCATTTAATGGATACAGTACAGTGGTGCCTCGCATAGCGACGTTAATCGGTGCAGCAAAAATCACAGCAAAGTGATTTTGTTGCTATGCGATTGTAAAAAGCCCATAGGAATGCATTGAAACCCCTTCAATGCGTTCCTATGGGCTTAAATCTCACCTTAAAAGCGAAAATCCTCCATACAACAGCCATTTTCGCTGCCCGGTAAGTGAGGAATCCGTCCCAAAACACAGCGGGCGGCCATTTCTTTCCTGGTGGCCATTTTGGAACCGCCGATCAGCTGTTGGAAAATCATCGCTATGCGATGATCGGTAAGCGAAACAGCGAACCGATCATCGCAAAGCGATTTTTCCCCTTTAAAACATCGCAATGCGATCACTTTTGCGATTGCAAATTCTTCATTGCTATGCAGTTTCCTCATTAAACGGGGCGCCTGTTAAGCGAGGCACCACTGTATTGCCTTTCATTTTGAATAATTCCAAGTTAAGTATCAAGTGCACATTTTTTAAAAAAATTGATAAAAAGAACAAATAACATGCAACTGGTGCTCCCTTACCTGTGCATAGGCCATCCTCCTGATAACTGTCTTTGCATCCCAGCCTTGGAAGAGAGCTAGCTTCAGGAAAAGTAGGTATAAGATTTGGAGGTGGGAATCCTTCAGAATGGCTTGATCTGTTACAGTAGGCTCAGTTGAGAAATGTCATGGGGTATGGCATGACTTAATGGAATGTTAGGGAAAATTCCTTCAGAGAAGAGTCCATAATATGAATATGCATGGATCTAGCAAATAACCTGGGGGCAGGGGAGGAAACATATTTTTGGATTTATCATCTATACCATTGATTTAGATCATCTAGGTAAGTGCAAAATATATAACTATATGAGGCATGTCAAACATGGATGGGAAGAACCTATGAGAGGAATTGATTTTTGTTTTTAAAGCATTGAAATGGGTCGTCTAGGGATTTTTAATACTCGATATTACAGACAGTTGTGGACTGTAGCTGGTTCTCAGCAGTTACCATAAGTAGAATATTGTTTGTGTTTGCCCAGCTGCAAAGGACATATGGGTCAGTTGTGTACTGTAGTTGTTATATTTTCCTCCAGTATTACATTTAAGTCTTTTTGGCTCAGTGTAGGAGCAACCTCTGCACTGTGCATTTAACACCACAGATAATTTATGATTCTTTTTCGTGGTCTCTGTGAATTCACACATATGGGTATTGTCTGTGCCTGTGCTGACTCTCTCGGAAGATTCTAGAGCTAAAAGTAACAATTTTATGGTGGGATCCTCCATGAGGTATATGCTCCTCCCACCCACCATCTTCCTCAGTTCCTTTTTTCCATTGAGCTGAATGGTTCTCAGGAAAACTAGAGCGCTTCGCTTTTGCCTTTAGGCTATCTTTTTCAGGCTCTTTGAGCTTTTGTTTCCAATTTATTATCTAGTTAAATGATCCTCCTAGTCTTTTGTTAGCCTAGATTGGCTTCCCGCTGGTTTTTTCCTCCCTTTCCCCTTCCCCCTCCCCTTTTTCCATTTGCCTCTAACTTGCTTCGCATGGCCTCGCCGTCGCCTTTCAGGCGGTGTACAACTTGTGCGAACAAAATCGCACTCTCCGATGGCCACGATCAGTGTCTTTTTTTGTCTGGGAGAGGAGCACCAGACTTCTTCGTGCCCTGCTTGCAAGAACCCTACCAAGCCGGCACTTAAACAAAGACTCCAAAGGCTCAGGTCTTACCTCTGTCAAACGGCTATGAATCCTCCTGCTGCGTCCTCAGAGGCGGCCAGATCTCCCGCTCTCTCAGCGGACAGAATTCCAGCAGGTCAATCCACTTCTGACTCTGTTTCGGTGCTACCAGCTAAGGACACTGTTGAGAAAACAAAGCCATCTGGTAAGCACAAAATGCCTTCCTCTGGGAAAACTTGACCGCCCAATGCGGGCTCAAAAAAGAAACCAAAACTTGCTTCCAAAAGGCCCAGGAGAGAGAAGCCTCCTGCCGTGGAGCCCCCTCTTCCTTCTCTGCCTTCTCCCATTCTCGAGGAGTTCTTGAGGGAAGCTCCCTATCTAGCCTCGGATGGAGACGAACCCCATGAACCGGCGGGCCTTTCTTCAATCCCCCTTGGTACTCCGAGCATTAGCCTGAACGCGGCTGCGCCACGGTCTAGCCTGGCCTCAGCCCGTTCCAACCCTGAATCTGGGTGGGCAGTTGAAAGCTCGGCATCAGAACCGTAGGCTCCCCCTTCCCCTCTGCGAAAGAAAATGGAGAAATGAAAGCACATTTCCCCGCAGAGGCCCACTGCAGCCCAGAGTGACTTTTGCCACTTTCCAATGGGTCCGTTCCAGTACTTTAACCCTTATATCTGGCAAACCCTCCGTGATCGGTACCAGCCTGATCTGGCTAAGCGTCCCCGACTAACACCAGACTCCCCTTTGGCCGCCCCTTCTATGGATTTCCTCCGGCCTCATACTTTGGCCCCTGTTACAACGGCCTTGACGTTTTCACCGCGCCACACTGTACCGTCTAAACCGGCCTCGCGCCTTCCTGCAGCCCCTTCGGCACCGGCCTCGCGCCCTACTCCGGCACCAGACCCGATCCCCGCTCGGGGTCATTTTGAGACTCTGCCTACACAACGGCATCAAGCCCCCCTACTGAGGGCCTTGCCCAATCCGATTACCCTTCCTCTCCAGGCTCACCAGCTTCTTCGGAGCCGCAACACTCCGAGTCCTCCCATGAGCCCGACTTGCCCCCTCCACCTCCCAACACGAGAGGCAGTCACACCTCGTCTTCTTCAGACGATTTTTTCCTCCTACACCCAGCTGGTTTTCCAGATGGCACAAGCCCTGAATCTCGATGCAGAGCAGCCTCCACCTGTTGATGTCGATCCCGTGTTTGATGACATCGACCAAGAACGAGTTGCTCCATTGAGCCTACCCTTTACCAAGTCTATTCTTCGTCTCATTAAAGACACTTGGGGAAAAACCCCTTCCACTATGCAGATTTCTCGCCGTACCGATGGCCTTTACAGAACCCACGGTGTCAAGGCTGAATTCCTCACCAAGTATCCTGTGCCAAATTGCATCATCGTGGAATCGAGTCAAGTTCAAGCTCACGCCAAAGCCAAACCTATCCTTACTAATAAGGACGGCAAAAAGTTGGGCACATCCAAACGAATCTACTCCCTACAAGCCTTTTTGCTTTCAAGCATCAGCTACCAAGCTACCATGGGCACCTTCCAGCGTTATCTCTGAAACCAAATCCTTCCATTGCTCGATGCAATCCCTGAACCTGTCAGGGCTGACCTCATTAACATTCATGCCCAGGCCATCCCTCTGGCCAAGTATCAGAGGGTTGTGGCCTGATACATCGCTGAAGCGGCTGCCAAAACTCTGGCGACTTCCATCTCCATCCGTCGCCATGCCTGGCTCAAATCCCCAACAATTTCGGACAACACTGAGTCCAGAATCAAGGACCTTCCCTTCGACGGTGTCGGTCTCTTCAACCAATCAACAGATGACACCATGGAGGATTTTCATAAAAAATGCAAAACCGTTCTTACTCGGTTCAGCCGTCTACCTCTTACCAACGGCCGTTCTATCGCTCGGGTCAGGTCTACCCTAAGCAATACCAATCTCAACGTTTTCAGCCTTACAGGCAATACTGCCCGCAGCAAACCTGATAGATCGCTGCCGGCCCCGCAGCCCCTTATGGCATCGTACAAGCAGCAATCCTTTCCTCACAACTTTCAGTCCTTTGGTAAAGGACAACGAAAGGGTAAGCAGTACTGACATCCGTCCCTGCCACCCTCACCTTGGGCCCTCTTTGTCCTCTACCAGGTTGGCCCCCTTCTTTCACTGATGGCAATCCATTACTTCTGACAAGTGAGTTTTATCCATTATAGCACGTGGCTACCTCATTGAGTTTTCCACCTTACCCCCTTTGGGGTTTATTCATTACCTAGCTGTCGACCTTTGGGAATGGTGCTATTCCAACCATGTCTTTCCCATTGCCGTCCACATCTCCACGGACAACACCTTGGCGGACCGACTCAGTCGACTCCCTACACGGACGCATGAGTGGACTCTAAATGATGCCATTTTTCGACAGCTGTGACGCAGATGGGCCAATCCTTCACTGGACCTTTTTGCTTCAGAGACCAACAAAAAATGTCCCCGCTTCTGCTCCAGAGCAGGCAGAGACAGGGCCTCCCTAGGGGATGCGTTCCTCATGGACTGGTCCCAAGACCTCCTTTACGCATTCCCCCTGCTTCCCCTCATTCAGAGGGTCATCCTTCGACTCCAGCACGACAGAGCCAACGCGATTCTGATAGCCCCGTTCTGGCCTCACCAGCCTTGGTTCACTCACCTGGTAACGATGTTGTCGGACATGGTCCGCCTTCCTCCCCGTCCAGATCTCCTCTCGCTCGACCACAGCCTCGTCCTTCACCCCGACGTCACCTCTCTCAGTCTTTCAGCTTGGAGGATACTCCCAAAGTGATGCAGGTCCTCCTTCGAGCCCGAAAGCCTTCTACCACTCTCCTATATAAGAACAAGTGGAAATCCTTCCTCAAAGACACCCACAACAACGGCTTACCTTCTGTACCCGTCTCCCTAATGACTGTGCTTACTTACCTTCTTTACCTCTTTGAATTTGGTCTCTCTCAATCCACGATGCGGGTCTATCTGTCAGCGATTATGGCTCACCAGCCAGATGACTCACCATCTTCCAAGTTGTTTTCCCACCCAACTGTTAAGTCTCTCAAGGGGCTCAACAACATGCACCCCCCTCGACTATGCATCACTCCCCAGCGGTCGCTGCAACTGGTTCTCAACGTCCTTATGCAACACCCTTTCAAACCTATGGCGTCTATTGACTTTAAGTTTCTTACCCTCAAGGCGGACTTCTTAGTCACTATTACATCGGCCAATAGAGCCAGCGAGCTCGCCGCCCTTCGGCTGATCCTCCCTTTATTCAGTTCCACCCTGATAAAGTGACTCTTTACTTTGATGTTTCCTTTCTCCCTAAAGTGGTCTCTGACTTCCATCACAATCAGCCCATCATACTTCCGTGCTTTTTCAAGTCCCCATCTTCGCCCCTGGAACATATGCTCCACAACCTCGATGTCAGACGTGCTTTGGCCTATGTCGAAAGAACTAAATCCATCAGGAAATCTAACAAACTTTTCCTGTGTTTCCATGGCCCAAACAAGGGGCACCCAGCCTCTTCTCAAACTATAGCATGCTGGATAGTACAGACTATCTCTCTTGCCTACAGCCTGTCGGGGAAAACTCCTCCACAGCATTTGACAGCTCACTCTACCAGAGCGTTGTCCACCTCTGTTGCCTTTCACCGTGGCACCGTCAACGTTAGTCAAACACTATCGGCTGGACGTCAGAGCACACCAAGATGCTGCATTCGGCAGAGCTGTCCTGTCATCCTTCTTACCGTGGCAACCCACCAACCGGTAAGTGCAGCTTGCTAGTCACCCATATATGTGCATTCACAGAGACCACGAAAAAGAAAAAGAGGTTACTTACCTGTAACCATGGTTCTTTGAGTGGTTCTCTGTGAATTCACACAACCCACCTATCCTTCGCCACTATCCGTCATGGGTTAATTGGATACTTAATTAATTGTTTCCTTCGCACCTGGCGGATAATAGGAACTGAGGAAGATGGTGGGTGGGAGGAGCATATACCTCATGGAGGATCACACTATAAAATTGTTACTTTTATCTCTAGAATCTTCCGAGAGAGTCAGCACAGGCACAGACAATAACCATATGTGTGAATTCACAGAGAACCACTCAAAGAACCATGGTTACAGGTAAGTAACCTCTTTTTTTTGATTTGCAGTGCTGAAAACCCAAATCTTGTTTGCTGTGTCCATGGTGATTTTCAACATTCCTTTGTCTTTCTTCAGAGCTGAAGAAGAGGGCAGAGGATCGGATCGCTGGATCAGGAGCTAGCATTAGTGAAGTAAATGTGGCATTCTGTAGATATGCATTAGGTTTTCCTGAGTTCTACAGAGGTGCCCATAGAAAAGGAAATGGTCTCAAACACAGCTGCTTGTTGGCAGAAAATTCATCTAGTTACTTAGTATTTAGATCTAGTATGTCAAGGATTCCAAATTAATAAGGAGCATGTGGGGTGGATACCTTGCAGTAAGAACTATTCATTAATTATTTTGGTAATAGCCATTTAAAGTGGAGGTAGGGTGAATTTTAAGACAAGGACCTGAAACTGGGAAAGTGGCTTGAAATATCCTCAAACACATTTTTATATTGGTAGCTCTTAAATCTCATAATCATTCAACAGTTTAGAGCAGTGGTTCTTAACCTTTGTTATACAGGTGTTTTTGAACTGCAACTCCCAGAAAACCCAGCCAGCAGAGCTGATGGTGAAGGCTTCTGGGAGTTGCAGTCCAAAAACATCTGAGTAACAAAGGTTAAGAACCAGTGGTTTAGAGCAGTGGTCCCCAACCTTGGGCCTCCAGATGTTCTTGGACTGCAACTCCCAGAAGCTTTCACCACCACCTTTGCTGGACAGGACTTCTGGGAGTTGAAGTCCAAGAACATCTGGAGGCCCAAGGTTGGGGACCACTGGTTTAGAGAACCCCTAGGGGAATGTAAAGAAATGTTTTCCATGTTCCATCCATGCATTTGGATTATGTGCTGCTATAAAAGGTCTGAATTTATACATTTATGAAGGCTGAAACTTCAATGTTTAAAATGCCATTCAGTCCCAATTCTTTTACTTTTATTATACCTTCATTTTAGTGTGCAATTAATTCTACAGGCTCTATCTAGCAGTGGTAGTGAAGACTTCTGAAATGAGGTGCAAGAATCTTGCAAGTGGAGTTGTCTGTGGCTCAAGATTCTTTACCCAGTTTAGGGCTATTTCCACTTCCCAGTACAGACCTTTGACAGCTGTTCAGTAGGGCTCCCACACAAACTAGAAAGAGTGGTGTGGCATTGGAAGGACAGGTAGCTGAGATTGTACAAGCTACTTTTTGCTTGTCCCGCTATTAGATAAGAGTAATATATCATGGAAATGCTAGTCAGCCATTTGCACATTCTGGGCATTTCAGCAGAAAAACTCTTTGATGTAGACTTTCTGAAGTAGCACACATAGAGAAGATATCCTGCAAGCTTACGTGTGACTTGGAGGTGGTGATAAGCATATTACTGTAAAAGACAATAATGAGGATTTTATATGCATGTTTTTGTAACAAAAAGGTAATTTGTTTTAATATTTTAGTTAGAACTACCTGCAGCAGTGACTCATTTTTCCTGACATTTTTGTAAAGTATTTTATTCAGAGCTTTCAACATTTCTTTAAGTCTTACTTAAGAGCCCCATTCTGCTGAAATTTGTCGATACATCCTTGGATAAGCTATTTGGTGCTCTGGTTTGCCATTAAGAATAGATGTGTTGTAGGTCTTGCTGGACTGTTTAACTCTGGATTGTAGTTGGCATTTGCATTTTGAAAGCACTGCACTTGTGACTGGCAGCTAATAGTTTGAGCCGGAAGTATGAGATTTATGTTCCCCTTATTCCTTCTCCAGCACAGCCACACAGGAGGTTAAAAGGCTTTGTTTCGTTTCAAGTAACTATGCTTATTTGTTTGATGTTTGGACTACAGCTCGCAGAATTTCTGACTCTGGTTGATGTGTCTGGTAAGAGTTGTAATGAAAACAGCTGTAAGGCACTACATTCCTTACCTCTGGCTTAGAGAAACAAGCCAGGATCTTAACTATAGTTAGCAGTTGACTTGTTTTATTTAACTACAGTTAACACTATAACCAAAGTTTATGGTTAATACTATTGATGTATTTACTGGACTTAACTGAAAAAGGAATGAAAACTTTCATTTCTCTATTGATGCCTCAAAAAAGGAAAATAGATAGTATGTGATCCAGAACTTCAATGAGGATGTCGTTTCTAATATTACAAATGACCCAATGTGAGTTTCCAACTTTAGTTTCTATTCCAGTCAAAATGGAGCAAGAGGTGGAACTAAACAAAAGAGATAATGAGCTGGGGTTTAAAGGAAAACAGCTGTAGATGTTTATAGAGTCTACATTCGACAGGATATAAAGGTGAACCTTCTTAATAAAGTTTACCTGCATCATTTTGCATTTTTACTCCAAATGTATTTGGAGACTTTAAAAATTGTTTATTTTAGCATGTTTATGCAGCTTTTCTGCTGAACGCAGTTCACCATCATTTAGAAACAAAACACAATTTACACATAGCAAAATATAAGCAAATTAACCAAGCAATTTTAAAAATGTTGTTACAAAAGTTGCAAGAAGTTGTAACATTTTACAATCCAATATAAAGGCAGGAAGCTAGCTGGATAGCTCAATGAGTTGAGATAGCTCTGCAGAGCCAGAGAATGGAAGTTCAGTTTCCCACTGTGCCTCCCAGAAGAGCCAGCCTATGTGGCCATGCAGAATTCCAGGATACCTCCAGAAGTAGGGAATGGTAAACCACTTCTGAGTACTCTCTACCTAGAAAACCCTGGAAACAGGTCACCATAAGTCTGGATTTCACTTGACGGTGCACAAATATAGAGGCAGGAATTAATCATACTTTTTTGTTTTAATAAACATTGACATGGGAGGGTTTTTTTTTAACAAGACATAACATGGAAGGACCAAGTTGAGAAATAGAAGCACAGAGACTACACCATTTATAGAGAATGGTGTGTTCTGTGGCAACAGAAAGTCAAGCAAGAGTCTGTTCTGAAACTTAAATAGGTAGAATTAAATGGAAGTGCTGGATTTGATCCATGCAGGCTTTTAAAGACAATAACCCGAACTGTAAATCATGCTTTGGAACAAACTGGAAAATGATATTGACCACAAAAAAACTAAAAACAATTTGTTTTATATAGTGAGGTCCAACAACAGTGAAACTTGTGAGCACTTCAAAAGTGTCCCCACATATAGTAATGGTTGGCTCACTTCCTCAGTTTGGGAGAAGGGGCAGAATGGCCATGAGCCACAATTTGTACACTGCAATAGTCTTAACATGGATGTGGCCAAAGTATGCATGTGCAGGTCCAGATCTGCCTTCTTCAAGAAGGGCTTTAATGCAAAAGAATTTGAGACAGCTGTCAGAAATTTTAATGAAATTGGCCAGCTGGAAATAAAGCTGGATTCAGGCTGAACCAGTTAGTCAGCACACCTTATCTTCGAAGGGAGTGCTTCTGTAGTCAACCTGCTGACTACCCTTTCTCTGACTTTTCTACTGATATTTTTTTTTCATCTGGGTTAAGTTCCCCCACAGTAATCTTAACATAGCCTCGAGTTCCCATTTTTCTTTTCCCATTCTATTATCTGTGCATATTTTTATTGTAATAGTAAATAATAGTAGCCAGTCTAATAGCTTTCAATATGTTTTATATATTTAATTATTTTTAATGATTTTGCTGAATAATTTAAAGAATCTGTGTCAAAAATAGAGTGTTATGGAAGTGGCAAAGCCAATCCACCATCCACTACTTTATGCCCTTAACAGAGTGGGAATGAATTTTGTGACTGTTGACAAAGATGTCATAATCATTTATACTTCTCTTGCAGAAGGCAAACAACAGGAGTCACTGTCATTTTTGTGGGAAACAGAAATTCCAGGTAAAATGACAGCAGCTTCCATTGCAAAACCTATATGAGCACTATGGTGGACGTGAGATGCATAACCTGAAGAATTGTCCGTCCTTAATGAAGAACCCAGTAAACCACAGGACACTTTGATTTTTGTTGCAGGAAGAACCCTATTGGTTAGTTTTGCCTGTGCAAGTGCAATGGCATAAATTGCAGTGATCGGTTGCCACTTTTTAAGTTTGCTGCTTGTGTCCTTTGTTGTCCACCAACTAATGTCACAAGAAGTGTAAACCAGTGGCTAGAGATGGGCATGACTCAATTCATGCTGCTATCTACAAAGCTGTCTGTGCAGCACCTCCCCCAGCCCACCTCCTGGGCTAGTTGGCCCACTTACAATTCATTATGCACTGCCAGGGTCCTCCTCTGGCAGCACTCCAGTCTGGGCAAGAGCTCAGGCTGCCCTTTCCTGCCTCCTCCAGCAGCCAACCATTTAGTGGAGGAGGACTCCGAAGCTCCTGCTCACACTGGAGCACAGCCAGAGAAGGAGGACCCTGGCGGCACACAACAAATTGTGAGTGGGCCAGCCAGCTGGGAATGGAGCGGGGGAAGTTTCCACACAGCACCTGTGTACAAACTGGCACAAATTGAGTCATACCTATCTCTACCAGTGCCAATTTGCCACTGTAGTTTACATCATTGTACTTCATAAGTAGCAAATAAGATTCTCACCTTTTATGACAAACAGTAGCAAGGTACTGTCTTGTCTCTTCTCATTAGCCTGAAGCATCTTCAGGACAGTACATTTGTTTTTTTAATTATGTCAAAATATTTTAAGTATTTAAACTGTATAATAAGCTCAGCATAAACATGAATGTTGATACATCAGCTTAAGGGAAACAGCAGTTTTTACATCCTTGTTAATCAAACATGGTATACTTTAAATAATTTCCTGTGTTTGGAGAAATACAAACACACAGCCTACGGTTAAAAACCTCAAGCTGTCTTAAGATTTTCTAAAGTCATTAAAATGCATTTCATTTATTGTGTCCTTTTATTCTTCATATTGGCTGGTGGGCAGGGGTTTCTTTTTGTCTGTTTCATGGAAACTGAAGACAGTGGTTGAGTCATTGCCAAAAAATGATGTTGATCCATTGTTATCTATAGAATTCAGCTTTTTGTGATCATGTTTGGAGTCTCGAGCTTTCTTGATGTAACTCCTCAAACAGCATTTGATGGAATACTTGAAAATCAAATAGCTGAACTCAATGACATTTAAGACTATGCATAAAGATGATGTCACCACCACAATATACAAAAAGACTTTCTTCTCTGTGGGTTTGGATATATAGCAATCAACAGTATTGGGACATGGGCTCATGTCACATTTCACAAGACGGGGAACATTGAATCCACCATACAGCTTGTAAAACAAAAAGAGAAAACCAATTTCAAATCCTGTTTTGGAAAGAAGGCTGATGAGATAAGTACAGAGCAATCCACCATCCATACTTCCTGGGTCTTTATACAGCTTTGTCCTGTGTCTCTTTTCCCTGCTCTCTCGATAAGCAACATGGAGCACAACAAGAAGTGATGGCGTGGAGACCATAATCAGTTGCAAGGCCCAAAGCCTGATCTGTGAAACTGGGAAGAAATGATCAAAACATACATTTTCACAGCCAGGTTGCCTAATGTTACATTCAAACTCCTTCTGTTCATCCTTCCAAACATGTTCAGCTGCCACAACATAGACAAGCAGACGGAATATGAACACAATAGCCAGCCAGATTCTGCCAATTCCAGTTGAATATTTATTCACTCCACTTAGAATATCTCGTAGAAGTCCCCAGCTCATTGTAACTAATTCACGAAGGGTGAGGCACTGTGATAAAATAAATGCACAATATACGATTATCCCTTTAAAGCATAACACAGGAGATCAACACTGAATCAAATGACTGTTTCAATCCAACTGAACTGGTTTTATAAAAAAATTAATCTCTGATTTATAGATTTGATATGTGTCCATGATTCAAAATGCTATGAAACGACCCGACATTGCCTTACTGCTAGCAATGCAAGTACCATGTTTCCCTGAAAATTAAGACAGGGTCTTATATTAATTTTATTTAAAAAAATGCATTAGGGCTTATTTTCAGGGGATGTTTCATGTTTTTTCATGTACAACAATCTATTCAAATACAGTCATGTCAACTTCTGGTTGCTGGACCATGGTGGAGGACGGGGTCTCACTTAACAGACTTATTTTTGGGGTAGGGCTTATATTACAAGCATCCTGAAAAATCATACTAGGGCTTATTTTCAGGGAAAGCGAGTAAGATGCCTATGTTGCTAGCAGGAAAAGGATGGCAGGCTTTACATAGCAAAGGCCAGCTTGAATATTGGTGAGTCCAATTTTAGCTATCAGGATGTTCTACAGAATCCCCTCTTATGCTCAACCATTCACAGAGTGACACTAAACAAGGGAAAAATCCCAGAACCAGACTCCTTTTTTCATCAGTTAAATAACCAAAGCAATTGTCATGGCTGTTTTCTGAAAGTTCTCCAAAGGCTTAGAAGAAATACTGTATGGAAGTATGACCAGCTGAGTTATCATCAGGAACTTTGATGGAACTTCTGTGTGCAGTCATAAAATGACAGTGGTTCATTCACCCTTCATATGTATTACTACAGCTGAAGAAACATTTCAGAGAAGCTTTCTACTGTATCTCCTCTTTCCTGCTCTGTTATTCTGTGACCCATGTCTCCTTACTATGTCACTCTTGTTCTCCCTCCCTTCCTGTGACTTACACTTTATATATGGACAATTTTTTGTCCCAGTACTTTTTTTTAAAAAAATAATAACCTGGTAAGCGACTGAAAATTGGGGGACATTCTTTACACCTCTTTGTGGTGACTGGCAGAATGGCTATGCTGTAGGTCACATTCTGTATGGAATCTGAAACAGAACCTGGTTCAGAAGGACCAAAATGGAATTTTTTAAACACTCATACTCCCTAATGGAGTATGAGTGTTTAAAAAAGTCATCAAATCATTTAGCAATAGAATAGAAGCTGCTTGAAATAAATGTTGGAGAAATGGGTAATTTCTCCTTGGCACAGAATAGAACATTTCATTGAATTCAGGATCAACTTAGGGAGGGTGCTCAGCTCGCTCAGCTGACAATCTAAATGTAATTTTCTCAAAGGTAGGATCCTAGGTAATCTGACTTGGTAAGTAAGCCCATATAGATATCCAGTGTGGTGTAGTCAATAGAGTGATATGACTAAATTCCTGCTCAGCCATGGGAAAACTTGGGAGGTGGAACTGTAAAAAAAAAAAAACACACATTCCCTTGTAAGCCCTAAGAGGGTTGCTGTAAGTTGGTCCTGACTTCATGACATATCACACACACAAGCAAGCCCATGTTTACCTTCTAATGACAATTGTTAAAGAAATCTTGCTGAAATGCAAGATATAAAAGTGAGTGAAATCATGTGTTATAACAAATAAGAGGTCTTTGAGTTCCAAAGGAACTTCCACTTCTAACAACTTTTTAACTGTATTATTTAATTGGACTCTTAGTGAAGCTTGGTTTGATCACATTTAGGATAATGGTGTGAATGTGACAAGTAGACTATTTTTCAGTTCTACTTTTTGCTGCTAGGTGGCACTGTTTTGTCACTACGTAGTATTTCCTCACTCTCCCACCTCTTTCTGCTGTGCTTCTGGTACCCACTCTGCCATTATTGTAAAACTCCTACTTGTTCCAGTAGTTAAAACAGTGCCCCTTTAATTGTTATACATAGGCTTTCATGACTTTGTGTTTGGCTAAACTATTTAAGTGGTACAAGATGAGATAGAGATATTATTCAATTCTTCAAAAAAACTGTTTATGAATGTGAAATATTGTGCTGCATCCATGATGCAGACTGCCGTGAAATGGCCCAATATTGCACAATATTGTGCCTGTGTTGCCAGCAGGGAGAAGGATGCCAAACTTTACATAGCAAAGGGCAACCTGAATGTTCACAACACCCATGTCAGCAGTCAAGATAGTCTACATCTCTTGTGCTGTCTACCATTTCATGGAGGCATTTTGATACCTAGAGAACTAGAAAAGGTAATCAAAAGTAAGGATGTGTCAATGGCGCCCAAGACCAACACCATCCCCACTCTTATATTTCCAGTCACCATGTATGGGTGAAAAAGTAGGTCAGCTAAAAAAGCAAACAGAAAAAAAACCCAATCATTTGAAAGGTGGTGCTGGGGGAGAGCTTTGTAGATATCCTGGACGGCCAGAAAGAAAACAAGTGGGTCCTAGATCAAATCAAGCCTGAGCTATCTCTGGAGGCAGAAATGTGGAAATTTGACAGCACATAACAACAGAGAACTTGTTAACTGGTTAACAGTGTTTAACTGATGAAAAAAATATGTCTGGTTCATTTTCTCGTGTTTGGTCTCTCTGAATGGCAGTGAAGTCCAGTTTAAAAGTTACAATTTTTTGTTTTGGCTAGTCTTATTTTTAGAATTGCCTTATAGCATGTTGACTTCTGCCAGCACAGGATCAGTGCTGCAGTCCCATGCAACAGTAATAATGGCAAGCTTCTTTATGGTGAGACGGATTTGTAAGGATTCATATATTCATTTGTATCAGACACTATTGGAGAAGTGGGCAGAAACAAGACCTGATTTGATCTCAGATATATTCTGGAGCTAACAGTATCCCCAGGAAGACCTGAAATCATGCTAAAGAGAAGGGAAAGCCCTGGATATTTTCATATGAGGGCATAATTCAGTCTATATCAGACTTTAGTTGGAATAATCAATCAACTTGTCCTCTGTCTCATATGAAAACTTCCACACATGGCACAAGCATATACATCTATGCAGAAGTGCATATAAGATGAACTTTCCAAGTAATCTCTCTGTCCCCTCAATTCTTATTTTAGAAACTGCAAATGAATTGGATGGGCAGGAAGCATGCTCTATATTTGCTTTGCATTTGTGAATGTAAATTGATTTGCATTTGTCAGCTTATTCGTTGTTGGAATGGGATAGAAGGGAAGGGAATAGCTAGTAATCTGCAAACATTCCCTGGAGTGAATATGGGAAATTTAATCCATCAAATATTGCTGGACTCCATTTCCCACTAGCCCAAGCCAATCTGGTCAGTGGTAAGACCTGATGGCAGTAGTGGTTTACAAGCAGCAGCTTAAACCACAAGCAGTAATTGTAACCAAACTTGATCAACCCCTCTACTTTATTTGAAATATATTTTCATCAGAAGGATTGCTCTCTGACAACTTGATAGCATTATTTATACTAGCTGATCTATAATGATGATGGTACATGCCTGTCGGTTATTACATATTAAAATTTGATGCTAGTTTAATTGATGGAAGAACCCAGTTTATGCTCATGAAAAAATTGCAGCATGCAGTGGAAGAAGAGTAGGCAACACAGAGTTCTTTTGTGAAAAGGTGTACAGCACATTTGATAAATATTTCTGAGATTTTGTTCCTTTTACCCAAAACTCAAGCAACTACATTTGAAAAATGAAAACAGCTAAATAAATGAAGTATTGCACAGGTATCACTGGTGTTTCAACATAAGCATCATATGGGGCTCCATACAGTATCCTTTGGGTCATATTAGAGCAGATTTCAATGCCAGCTTCAGGCTTGAAAAGGGCACTTTGGCAAGAAACCTGAAAATGACATCTCAAAGAGTCTATCTTCTTACCACTGTTACTGCCAGCTGTTCTTACTCCTGTTCTTACTTCTCTCCCCACCACCACCATTATCATTACCACTCGTTTATTTGCCAGGTAGACAGTCAATCTTTGACCATTCTGTCTTGATCCTACCACTTTTGTCTGTACTGGAATGAAAAGACAGTAGGTTACAATGGTAAAGAGAACATGTAGATCTTCTCAAATGGTTTTCTGCTAGGCCATGGATCCTTGGCAAGTGGCCAACCAATAAATATTGATCTAGTTATATTTTGCCTTTCTCTTAAAACCGGGACTGCACATAACAAGCTTAATTAAAAGACGAACAGTTGTAATGTTCCCATTAATCTGACTAAATGAGTCAAAAAATGCTTAAAAAGAAGGAATCGAGTATGGCTGAGGAAATCTTTGAGTCTTAGGATAGGCAGGCCTATCCTCTTTGATAAGAGAAAAACTCTCTTGCCAAAACAAAGAAGGGAAAAATTTACGAAGTAATATTCATTTATGAATATAATCTTCAGAAATCATATATTTTTAAAAAGTCTCCAGAGAAACAAGAAAAATATAATAAATGCTCAAGAAGTGAAGCAATGCAGGATGTCTTTGAACCTGGTTGCAATGTTTATAGCTGTTTCTTAAATGATAAGCTCCTGCAGAAAATATGCAATTTGTGGAATGCAATACCCCTTGCATGACTTGCTTTTCTGTAAAATAAGCCATGTTTATTTGCTGTTTTCAAGACAACTGAGGAACAGCTATTGATGTCTCATTGGTACCAGTGATAAAACATTTTAAAATTCCCAACAAAAGAAAGAAAAAATGTAAAAAAAAAAATCAGGCAGCATGAGCCAACCTTGGGCTTGTGTTAAAGTTTCTCACCAACCAGTGATCAGAAACAATCTGTTCTTTAAGGTGAAACTACATTGTCAAATACCATGGTATTTGTTCTACTTATAAAATGGGTGAATTCAAAATATTTATTGACTACATGATGCAAAGGCTGATTCAATCAATCCATCTTTTTTTGCTGCCAAAATGGCTTTATTTCTCTGCCACTGGGAGACTTCTACTTTTTCAAGCCAGAACTATCTGAATGTCTTTTTCCCCCTGTATGGTCAGTTGTGATATGTTCCAGTAAAAATGGGTGTGTGTGCCTACAGGTGATGTTTGGGTGACCTAGGCAGTAGGAGCATGATGTTCAGGACTAGGGGAACATGCCCCCACATTCTTTCCTCAACCCTGATTATCTTCCGATTTTTAAAAAACACTTAGATTTCTTACATATGTGAGATTAGTGCTGGATCACCATATCACCTTATCACAGAGTCATCATAATTATTTCCCATGTTTACACCACATAAAAGGATTAGCAGAGGTGGGACCAGAGGAAGGAAAGATTGGCAGTAGGACCAGGGGAAGGATGGAAAGAAGGGGGCGGGAATGTGAATTATATTGCACCCAGTATGAAGGGTGAACTTAATCCACGGCCCCTTTGTGAGCAGTGACTGCAATTTCAAATGTAATACAGGCTGTGAATCAAATCACAAAAAACCCGAAGTGCTCTGATTTGGTTTTCCAGTGTAGTCACACCCTTACTACCAGCTGTACTCTTTTCTATAACCCACAATTTTCACTGTGTTCCCTCAGAACCTAAACATGCTCTAGCAACACATGCCTGTACCCCTGTTTTTATTGCAGGCAATACCCTTACATTTTAAATTTAAATTTTAAGCACAGTTTTACTTACATGCAATTTTTAAAAGAACATATCTACACATGCTCTGTTATAAGTGGGAAGCACACTTACCTGTACAGCAGCAGATGGTTGTCAGAGAACACAGCAGTTTTTTTCTGGTACCATTAAAATTAATGTTTAATTTCCTCAGAAACAGAGTTTTATGGCCCCTAGTCTTGAGAAAGAGCTCCAGCGGTTTCCTAGGCAGTATGTAACCTAAACAGGTGTAACCTGATCATTTGTGCTGACAAACTATTCAAATAGGGAACACCACATGCCTCCTGTTGCCCGGAGGAGGAGTGTCGGGGAAACAGAAACCCAGAACAAATGGTTTCAAGTCACACATTCCTGCTGAACTTTCTTTGCAAAAGTGTCATCACGAGAAAAACCACATCAGGGCTTCAAAAACTGAAGCATAATTTGGAAACTCTCCTGGCAGAGAGTAAGTTGAGAAGTAGAGTTGCATAATGGAAAATGTGCTGGGCTAGCATTACAAAGGCAGCATTCCGGTTCCTGGTCAACAATGGCATTTATTTGGGTGCTTCCAGACAAAGAGTGACCAATCAAAAGACATTCAGAGATGGGGGAAATTTTCATTTTTAGACTAGAGTTCCCAGAGCATCCTGGCCAGCATGATCAGAGAGTGTTTTGGGAGTGATAATTTTTTAAAAAACCTATCCATCTCTGGTGCACTTGTTCCATCTTAACAAAATTTTGGGTTTCCTGACAAAAGGGTTTTATCACTCACAATTATACGGAATTCTGCAGCAATTGCATCTTTTACTATAAGTACATCAACTGCAATAAAAACAACCTCCCAAGCATGTTTTGCTAGAATATTTAATACATTCTCGTGAACCAGATAAAATAAGGGAGGAAAGAGCAAAAACAGGAAAAAATAGAAGCACTGCAAATTGATGGTGACATTGTGCAGAGATAAGAAAGTGACTTTTGTAGTCTAAAGCTCTCAGAAGTTCTCACTGGCAATATTTGACTGGGATATTCTAGGAATTGTCCCCAAAATTAATTTCTGACATTTCTGACATTTCCTGTAAACCATGACTGAGGCAGTGCTGTTGCACAGTGAAAACCTAACCTTGAAGAACACTTTATAGAAAACAAAAAGACGGAAGAAGCAGGAAGGACTGAAACTTGAAATCAACATTGCCTAGACTCTCTGTAAAATTCCATAAAGTTTATGAGGCATTTGCATGATGTAACCATCTTCTGAAAGCACTTTGTAACCTTGACCTAGTCACACATTCTTAGCATAATCAATCACACAAATTCAAGGAGAACATAAAGATACCTCTGAGCTTAACGGAGGAAAGGCAGAATCCCAGTTTACTTCTACATTCTATTCCAATCTCCATAGTTGTTTTTGTTATGCTGACCTGCAGAAACTCCCTCTTGAGTTTGAAAGCAGGTACAGTGGATATAAAAAGTTTACACGCCCCTGTTAAAATGTCACGTGTCTGTGATTATTTCAGTTTTTTATTTTTGCTTCCCTCCACCTAAAAGATTTCAGTTTGTTGTTCAACTGAATTATAATTGTTGTAAGCTGCCCAGAGACCTTTGGGTAGAGTGGGCGGCATATAAATTAAATAAATAAATAAATTAAATAAATAAATTAAATAAATAAATAAATAAATAAATAAATAAATAAATAAATAAATAAATAAATAAATAAATAAATACAGTTCATAAGTCTTATTAAAGGTGGAAAAAGTTCTGAAATGATTTATCTTTCATTTTTTTACATCACAGACACTTGACATTTTAACAGGTGTGTAAACTTTTTATATCCACTGTAGCTCGTATATTAAGCAGGAGGACGGCTCACTTCAAAATTTGAGAGATGCTCTTGCTTCAGTCACAAGCCTCCTCTTTTTGAAAGTCATGTCAGTAACAGATTTTTTTTCTTTTCTTTTCTTTAAAGAAAATAGATGTTTTATATTAGATCAAGAAATGGACAGATTATGTAGCTACAGATCTATGCAGGGCATTAGGATTGCCAGTTTCTCTGTACCCTTTTTCATCTGTTGTTCACTTTCTCATCTCTTCCCAACTAAATCCTCTATGAAAGCAGTCCCCAACTTTTTTGGGACCGTGGACAGTTTGGGGGTGCGGGCTCCATGTGTGGACTGGTTGGGGGCAGGTCACCCCCGTGCTCATGGGTGTGTGTGTCATGTTCATGGAGGGGAGTGTCATGCTTGTGGATGGGCGTGTTGTGCTTGCAGTGGGGTGCGTCATGCTTGCACGCATGCGCACAAGTGGAACACGCCCACCCGTGACCGCAACACATCCCCTGTGCATGTGGGCGGGGGTGGAAATCCGTGTCCCCGGCCCAGTTGAAGGACGCCCATGGACCAGCACCCGGCCGTGGACAGGGGGTTGGGGACCCCTGATCTAAACAAACCACACAGGGAGTGCCCCCAGACTGCTTTACACCTAAACCTGTAGAGAAAGTTCTCCCCTTAATGGAGCTTCCAATGGGAAATAAATTAGTTCTGGCCCAAACCCCTTTCCCACTGCTGATTTATTTAACTGGAAACAAGATCTTCCACCATATCGAGAGGCCCTTCAGAAGTACCTGGAGTCATTACTACTCACTACTCTTCTGAGCAGCCTCCTAAGCGAAGATGAGAAATGCCAGACTCTTGCTAAGACCTACACGTGGTATACTACTCATAGGGATCAACAAATAGCCGATGGCAATGGGACAGTTGATTGGCCTGAAGCAACAGCCCTCATAACCTGAGTTATTGATCCCAATCCTAATAAGTTTGCTGGGACCTGCCTGCTGAAAGCAGCAAGAAATGCTGTAATTCATGGTCTCAAACTAGGAGTGCCAAAGGCTGTGAAACCTTCACAGACTATATGAGATTGTTAAAAAGAAAAAACCCACGGAATCCCCAAATAAATTCCTGACAAGGCTCAAGGATGGTTTTCGCTGGTAGACCCATCTTGATCCGGATTTGGAATCAACAGCCAGCTGTGCTACAGGTGCAGCTCCAAAAGCACCCAGCCATATGTGACTGCAGCCACTGAACTGCCTGAGTCCTGCAGCTGGTCTGGTTAGACAGCTATGCATCAGCTGTAGCACAGCTACACAAAAGCACTTTGCACATGTCTCTCTGCTGTCTATCTATGCATTGTCTATAATACAAGGGTGCTTCTGAGGAGAGATACCTGCTCAATAAAATGCTATGTACAACAACTCTGAGTCAAATTTCTTTATTAGACAAGGTAGCTCAGGGCCATGGTCCTAGGGAAGGATATTGCAGGAAAAGGGGAGGGACACAAATCCCATTTTCATTAATAATAATGGGAAGGGTGAGAAGGAATGCATGGTTTGCCAATCATGAGTTGTGTGAATGGGATGACTCATGAGGCTGAGGGGGCTGGGAAGACACTGGCATGGATACAGGCTGGTGCCCTAATCATCAGTCAGGAGGTAGGGGGTGGGCAAGATATCACTGTGATGGATACTAGCTGGCCCCACCAATCATGAGTCAAGAGGCAAGGGTGGGAGGGATTCAAATTGCCTCCCCCAATCATGAACCAGGAGGTAAGGGGCAAGTGGACTGACAGTGGTAGGGATTCAAGCTGGCCCTCCAATCATAAGCCACAAATTTAGTATTGTAGAAGGGACAAATGCTGCCGAATCATGAGTAAAAAAAGAAGGGAGAGTCCAAGTGCAAACTCAACATTACCCAACCAGGAAGGAGAGCAGGAAGATGGACAGTGAAAGGTCCAGGCCTTGAACTGTGTAGAGTTGTGCAGAATTGTGTAGAGTTGTGTCAGATGGACAACAGACTATAGGATCCCTGGAAAGCATAGCCTAAGAATTCTTGCCTGAAGTATAACTTTACACAGCTCTAGTCACTAACTTTGCCACTAATCATGAGCTAGGCCAGGGGGAAGAGGGAGTAATGTGAGGCCGTCCTATAGATCAATAAACAGAAGTTTTCTTTGGCTTCCTCCTGTGGTTGTCTCAGACAGTGGGGTGGGTGGATGTTTAAATGAGAGAAAGGCAGATGTCATGGGGGCGCTCTGACTACACCAGATGCACTAGGAGGGGCTTAAGCCTTCTACAGCGCAAACTGGCATTGCCAATAGGTTTCATGGCAGCTGCAGAAAGAACTTGCATTTGGGGAAAATAGCACACTGTACCTTTAGCAGGCATCTCCCTCTTAATTGTGAGAGTCTGGTTCAGCCAGCCTAAGGCCAGCCTGGCTAGTTAGGATTGTGCCCTAAGTCAGAATGAGAAAAAGAAAGGAAGATTTATTTTAGTGCTAACATTTTCTCAATTTAGACCAGGGTTCTGTGACATAAATAATACTTTGAATGGCAATTAGTTCTTCAACATCTTCTAATATTCCATTCTTGACTTTTGACTTAAAAAAGAATAGGTAAATAGCTCCACTTCATTTACTAAGATAGTTAATGGATGCTCATTTGGAGATACTACTTATCATTTATGAGCTTATAAGAAAAACAAAAACAAAACAGCCCAACAGCAGCCCATGCAGAAGTATTTATGATCCACAGGACAAGACTTTTATTTCACTCTTGCAAGCAGCCTTAAGTTGGGCTTAAGAGTGTGAGAGACTTTTAAATAACTATTGACATACCGCTGATGACATAATGAGAGAAGTTGTCACATGACCTCTGAGGTCACATGATTGCTGGAGCAACAGTGCTCTAAGTTCTTGACAGTTGGTCTTTGCCCACTTGCTGCTTTCCTGCCTCAACAGCCATTGGGAGCAGAGTGAGTTAGAGAGAACTTGGCTTTTCAAAATTACTTACATTTACCTTTCATCCAGGCTTAATCGTGGACTTTCTCAGCCATTCAGGTTCATAGTTGGTAGAGATGTACTCTGTATCAATGGACAGGATTGCTTCCTGTTTTGTCTACAGCTCTGGAAACTACATTAAGGCATTGCCTGGGTAGTGTAAGTTTAAGGTGGTGAGATCTGGCAGGGTAGTTGATGTACTTTTGAGAGGTCGCTGTTGTTTTTTAATGGAGATAAATGGGTTTGTTAGGGGGCAGCCAGATGTAAGCTGGATTTCAATAACAGACTTCCCACACAGACGGGAAAGAGTAGCATTTGTGGGGATCCTTTTCTGGGTGCCCCTTTCTGATGGAGCCATGGGTGTAGTTGTTGGAAATGAAACAGAAATGTTTCATTTCTGAAACATTTGCCCACTCCAAATGATTAATCCGTGTATTTCATCCCTAGCTTTCATTAGATTGTATTCGGTTAATCTCCTTCCTTAGTAACCATAATTAGAAAAAAAGTTTTTGTTTATGTTGTTCAATATGTTCTTTACATATTGTTTCCAAGTCTGAAGGGTTCAGAAGATTATTCTGTCAAATATTTTCCCATTTAATGTGTTAATATGCCAGGATCTATTGAGTTGTTCAGTTTAATAGTTCTCTTTTTGGGTTGATTTCTCTTGTATTTATTTTCATATTCATAGTTTTAATTACTTGCTCAAAATTTAAAGAGATAGTGGTTTATAAATGTTAATCACTTAGCTGTCTCCTAGATTTAAAAAATCTTATGGTTAGGCACTGACCAGATAAGGGATCAAATCTCAATTTAGGTTTATTTATTTTTTACTACCTTCCCTTCTCATATAGGCCAAGACATCAACTAGTTAAGAGATCAAACTAGCTAAGAGATCAAATCTAATTTTGGTTTATTTTTTCCATTTTCACAACCTTGCCTCCTTATATAGCCCAACACACCGACCAGGTAGGAGAACAAACCTAATTTTGGTTTATTTTTTCCATTTTGATAACCTTGCCTCTTTATACAGGTAAAGACACCAATCAGGTAAGAGACCAAACCTAATTTTGGTTTATTTTTACCATTTTTATTGGCTTCCCTCCTTATGCAGGTGAAGACATTGACCACGTAAGGAATCAAAACCAATTTGTGTTTATTTTTTCCATTTCCCCCCTCCTTATTCAGGTAAAGACACTGAGAAGGTAAGAGATGAAAACTAATTTTGGTTTATTTTTTCCATTTTTAGCACCTTCCCTCCTTATATAGATAAAGACACTGACCAGGTAAGAGATCAAACCTAATTTTGGTTTATTTCTTCCTTTTTAACCACCTTCCCTCGTTATACAGGCCAAGACACCAACCAGGTAAGAGATCAAACCTAATTTTGGTTTATTTTTTTCCAGTTTTACCACCTTCCCCTCCTTATGAAGGTAAAGACACCAACCAGGTAAGGGACCAAAACTAGTTTTTTGGTTGTTTTTGTTTTTGGCATTTTTACCACCTTCCCTCCTTCTACAGCCCAAGACAGGTAAGACATCAAAACTGGTTTTGGTTTATTTTTTCCAGTTTTACTGCCTTCCCTCCTGTGATGTGATATTTTTTGTTTTTTGATGTGTTTTTTCCCCAGCCCCATCGCATTCGGGCTGGCTGTGTGTTTGCGGGGGATTTTTTTGGTGGTTTTTTTCCCAGCCCCATGGCGTTCTGCTGGAACTGGCTTTGTGTGTGTGGGCGGGGGGTTATTCTTTTTCCCCCAGCATTCCGCTGGGGCTCACTGTGTTTGAGGGCATTGTGTTTTCCCCCCAGCCCCATGGCATTCTGCTGGGGCTGGCTGTGTGTGTGGGGGGTTTTTTAGTGTTTTTTCCCAGCCCCATAGTGTTCCGCTGAGGCTGGCTGTGTGTTTTGTTTGTTTGTTTGTTTTGGCGTGTTTGTTTTCTGGCCCTAGCACATTCCTATGGGGCTCCCAGTGTTTTATTTTTATTTTGTTTTATTTTTCTGGGCGGAACGGATTAATGGGGTTTCTATGTATTCCTATGGGAAACGGAGCTTCGACTTACAACCATTCCGAGTTATGCACATCAACTAGAATGGATTATGGTCATAAGTCGAGGCACCACTGTAGTGTGGTTGCTGACCTTGAGCCATATATCCTGGGGAGTGAAGTCAAGTGGGCCTTAGAAAGCATGGCTAACAACAAGACCAGTGGAGGTGATGGTATTCCACTTGAACTATTTAAAATTTTAAAGGTGATGCTGTTAAGGCGCTACACTCAATATGCCAGCAAGTTGGGAAAACTCAGCAGTGGCCAGAAGACTGGAAAAGATCAGTCTACATCCCAATCCTAAAGAAGGGCAGTGCCAAAGAATGCTCCAACTACCGTAGAATTACACTCATTTCACACTCTAGTAAGACTATGCTCAAAATCCTCCAAGGTAGGCTTGAGCAGTATGTGGACTGAGAACTCCCAGAAGTATAAGCTGGATTTCGAAAGGGCACAGGAACTAGAGACCAAATTGCTAACATGGATTATGGAGAAAGCCAGAGAGTTCCAGAAAAACATCTACTTCTGCTTCATTGACTATGCAAAAGCCTTTGACTGTGTCGACCAAAACAAACTATGGCAAGTTCTTAAAGAAACAGGAGTGCCTGACCACCTTATCCATCTCTTGAGAAATCTATATGTGGGATTGGGAAAGGAGTACAACAAGACTGTATTCCCTCCCTGCTTATTTAACTTATATGCAGAATACATCATGTGAAAGGCTGGATTGGATGAATCCCAAACCGGAATTAAGATTGCCGCAACAAATATCAACAACCTCAGATATGCAGATGATACTACTCTGATGGCAGAAAGTGAGGAGGAATTAAAGAAGCTTAATGAGGGTGAAAGAGGAGAGCACATAAAATGGCCTGAAGCTCAAAAAAAAAGAACAACTAAGATCATGGCCACTGGTCCCATCACCTCCTGGCAAACAGAAGGGGAAGATATGGAGGCAGTGACAGATTTTACTTTCTTGGGCTCCATGATCACTGCAAATGGTGACAGCAGCCACAAAATTAAAAGATGCTGCTTCTTGGGAGGAAAGCAATGACAAACCTTAACAGCATCTTAAAAAGTAGAGACATCACCTTGCCAACAAAGGTCCGCATAGGCAAAGCTATGGTTATTCCAGTATGATGTATGGAAGTGAGAGCTGGACCATAAAGAAGGCTGACCACTGAAGAATTTATGCTTTTGAATTGTGATGCTGGAAGAGACTTTTTGAGAGTCCTCTGGACTGCAAGGAGAACAAACCTATCCATTCTGAAGGAAATCAACCCTGAGTGCTCACTGGAAAGACAGATCCTGAAGTTGAGGCTCCAGTATTTTGGCCATCATGAGAAGAGAAGACTCCCTGTAAAAGTCCCTGATGTTGGGAAAGTGTGAAGGCAAGAGAAGAAGGGGACGGCAGAAGACGAGATGTTTGGACAGTGTCATCAAAGCTACGGACATGAATTCGGTACAAAAATTCCAGTAGGCAGTGGAAGGCAGGAGGGCCTGGCGTGCTCTGGTCCATGGGATCATGAAGAGTTGGACACGACTTAATGACTAAACAACAAAATAGGTTGTTGGCAGGAGAGGTAAGTAAATGTTTGGAAGGAACACAAGGTCCATTCCAAACCTGCTTTCTTCCATATATAGTTCACACATTTCGTCTCCATCTCACTCCTTAGCCAAATCTTCGCACTCACCCTCAGTCCTTACATCTGAATTCATCCACTATCACATTGACCTGCCCTCCCCACACCTCCCTCCCTCCAGCAACCGACAGAACATGTCTCTTCTCCCCCTACTCACAATCACCCATCATTGCTCTTTATATGCACATACCTAAACATACTATTACTTAAAAAACAAAAACAAAAAACCCCCCAAAAAACAAAACCATGACCTCTAGACCCACCCAACTCACTTCTCATACATACACACTCCACCTTCTTTCCAGCCATACGGCTCCCCTACAGGAGATCTTCCCCTCCCAATCCCACACCATGCCACATGACGACTCCTCTGCCCCACATGGACAAAAAGCATCCTGCTATGCACTCCCCTCATTGCTTCCATGCCCCACATGCCCGACAGCCCCAACCAATCCCTCACGCCATCTATAACATTCCCCCCCCCCACAACCCACCCCTTAGAGGGGTTAAAATCAGTTAAGTATGTTCCTAGTTAACTCCAACACTTGGGTTCATCTCTGTATTTCTGGAGCTGGTGGGCAATGTATAACTCTGCTGGTGTGGATTCATACGCTGGCTTGGAACTATTTTTCCCACATCTCCTGATCTGACATAGGCAGGCAGAGGCACCAATTGGCGCTTCCCACAAGGCTGTGCTGGGGCTGGATGACTGTACAGTTATAAGATCCTTCTGCCCCCAGTCAGCCCTTTTTCCTTTGAGTTAACCTGCCCACCCTAGTTGCTTCAGGGCCAGATAGGAATTTTGCATCCATCTCACCTGATTGGCATATAAAAGGTGGGCGGATGTATTTTTGCCTATCCTACACTGTTTACCCTTGGGATTCTGAGGGCTATTCTAGGTTTGAATCACGTTTAAATAGGTCAAACTGTCAGGTAGTGCGGAAGAGAAGGTGAGCTCCCAAAAAGCACATGGGGTCCTACTGCACCCAGCATCACAGCAACCAGGATCTAGCGTTTCACTTGCTGGGATGAGGGGTAAATAAGGTATAGTCCCATCCATTGCATGTCTTAGTTCTACACAATTGGATGGATGGCAGATAGGGAGGTTTTTATTCCAAGTCTGTGGCCAGCTGGGTATGAGCTGTTCAGGGGACAGCTCTGACCAGGAGCTTAGGACTCAGCCGCTTAGGATTGGAGAGGGGGTAAGAGATAACCCTACAGCCTGCCCCAGGGATCCACATGACATCCAGGTCCCTCTGCAGGATGAGAATGATTGGAGGTTAAAAGCAATAAAGTGTGGCCCTAGTTAACTCCAACACCTGTGTCCGTCTCTTTATTTCAGGAGTGGGTGGGCAGAGATTAAATAACAGTGATGGAGGAAAACATTGAATATTAATTTCATGAACTCTAAAATATGTGAATAAATCTACAGTGTTTTGGAAATTCATAGTATTACTTTATATTCCAAAGCGTCAATAGTCAACAAGGGAACACAGCGGAATATTTTAACTACAAAAACTCTCAAATGCTTTCCAGACAGTTTGCATGTCTCCTCTACATTTTCTCCTTTGCATTTTTTTCAACAGCTCCACAGTTTATCCCAAAAGCAGTCTTGACTGCCACTAGCAAAGTTCCATCTCCCACCCTCCAAATGTAGGATATCCACAACAATAACCACAGGCCTGACACTATACTGTTTTCCTACTGATTCTGCCTCTTATCACACAAGAGGTGAATTACCGAGACAGAGCTCACAAGTTCAGAAAACATCAAATTCGTGGCATTCCCATTTGGACATAAGAAAAAAAGCTCTCCTCTTTTGATCCTGAAGGATAGAGATCCAAGGGTTGGACCCTTATAAATTTTAAACAGAAGTTTAAGAGCTTCTGTTTTCAAGAGCTGCAGATGGAGATGCCATTTGTAGCAATCTGTGACAGATTGTTACCACTGATCATATAGGTAAAAAGTACAGTGGTGCCTCGCTTTACGATTGCCCCACATTATGACGAAACCGCATTACGACGATCTTTTTGTGATCGCAATTGCAATCCCAAACGATGGTCTGAATAGGGTTTTTTCACTTTGCGATGATCGGTTCCCTGCTTCGGGAACCGATTCTTCGCAAAACGACGATTTTTCGGACAGCTGATCGGCGGTTTCAAAATGGCCGCCGGGTAAATAAAATGGCTTCCCGCTGTTTTCTGGGATGGATTCCTGTGAAGGTGTAGAGAGAGAGAGTGTGCCGTCCGCAGAGAAGACAGAGGAAAAAGAGGATGGAAAGAAAGAACAGCTGGATAGCAGTGAAAGTAATAAAGAAGAGAGGAAAGGGTTAACAGAGAGAGAGGGGGAGGTAAAGGTGGAAGTGTGCTTGGCTGAAGGGGAGTGGGAGGAGCCAGAAGTGACAGTTGGAGGCAAGGAGAAGGAGAGAGAGGGTGTTGTGTGGTTTAGTGCAGTGGTAGAGGAATATGAGAGGAAAAAGAAAGATGAGAAAAGACAGGCATTTGAGAAAGTTCGTACCCAGGGTTTATTGAGAGACTTCCCAAACCTACGCGTGGGCGGACTTTTGCCTGATCCCGCACCTCACCAGTACTCACCTGCGCCTATACCAACCCATGAATGGAAAGTGACCGTAGCCCCGTGGAAAGGAGAAGAGCGGCAAGAACAAGGTGGGAGGAGGGAAGAGTTTGAAGAAGGTCCGGATGAGAGGGGGTTGATCAGGCACAAATGCTGTGGGACAATCTGTGCCAAGAGGAGTCCCCCACCCCCTCACTGGGGCTACAAGAAACCCTATGGGGCCCATCGCCGTTAACCCCTTGGGACTATGTTCAATGTTTGGAACATGTTGATGAGGCTTTGTTGCCAAGTTGTAAACCGTTGGAACCGTTAAGAAACGTGCTGGAGGGTGAAAGAAGCAATAAAAGTTCTGTTGTTAAAGTTATAAAGACTCAACCTTTATTATTTCCTGCTGATATGGAGGGGCCGCCTGAAGGGAAAGGCGAACCTTTTGACAGTGGCGCCCAACGTGGGGCGGCCCCTATGGCAGGAAACGAAGAGATAAAAGAGTTGAGGCAAACCGTTCAACGCCAAGCGAAATTGATCGAAAATTTAGCGGAGCAGCAAACGTTATTAACACGTCAGTTGGTACAATTAAATGTAGGAGAAGATAAAGCCAAAAGCGAACAGAAAGAGGTGAAAAACCCATGGGTAGCCAGTCCCACACCAATACGGATGCAGAAGATGAGTGCCTCAGATGACCCAGAAGCTTATCTGCATACCTTTGAAAGAGTAGCCACCGCAGCTGGGTGGCCGAAAGAGCAATGGACTTTAATTTTAATACCCTGCTTAACCGGAGTATTACAAGAAGTAGTAGATACGTTATCTACACAAGAAGCAACTCAGTATGAAATAGTCAAAGGCGCCATTTTACAAACTTTAAATTTGACAGAGGAAGCATATCGCAAAAAGTTCCGAGAGCTCAAGTTCAAAACGGGGATGCATCCGCGCCCTGTAAGCCAGCGTATGAAAGCTAATGTTATTAGATGGCTAAAACCAGAAGAAAAAACGAAAGACGAAATAATAGAAATGTTTGTTATGGAACATTTAATATCTACGCTATCGGTGAACATGCGCAGTTGGGTGCAAAGAAACAGACCAAAGCGGTTAGAGGAAGCAGTTTGCCTGATTGAGAATTATTGCGCGGCCGAGGAAGGAGCGAAAGAATACGCCGGAACTACTTTTGAGAAGACACGCCCGCAAGACAAGATGGCGACCGGGAGCAGCCACGCGCCACGCGGTCCGTCCTCATTTTCGGTTATCGGCAGGGGAAGACCTCAGCATTTCGAACCGATGCGCCCTAAACCAACGCGCCCTATCACATACGACCAAAGGCTGTTCGAACCGGGCACCGGGCTGAAAGAAGGGAAGGACGGTAAACCCGTGTGTTTCGATTGCGGCCGCGTCGGCCACGTGAAGAGGCAATGCCCCGGACTGGACTGTTCTTGGGTAGGACAGAACGACGAACGAATTAAGATATTGGGATCAGAACAAGAGGGTTGGGAAGTGATGGCTACTGTAAACGGACACGAAAAGAGGGCATTGATTGATACGGGGTGTAGCAAGACATTGGTTCGGCAGCTGGAGGGAGTGGTTATACCAGATGATTTAACTGTAAGGTGTATACATGGAGATTCAAAAAAAATACGCGACTACTTGGGTAGACGTGCAAATCGGTAAAGAGTGTAGAAGAATGAAAGTGGGAATTGTGCCGGGGCTTTCGAGAGAGATGCTGTTGGGACGCGATTGGGAGGGGGCGAGTGAATTGCTTAAGAGTAAAGAAGGGCTAGCCGGAGATTGCGACATTAATGAAATTGAAACTGACTTTTTAAAAGGGGGCTCACGGGATCAAATGAGACTATGGCAACAAGACGACCCGACCTTGCAAAAAATATTAGATGAAGCCCAACCTACAGGATCCGTCATGCCTGGGAATACAGGATTTGAGATAGAGGAAGGCTTATTATATCGAGTAAACCAAGAAGGGGAAAAACAGTTAGTGGTGCCCATGAAATGGAGAAAAGATATATTAAGAATTGCTCATGATATACCCACTGCTGGCCATTTAGCTGTCGATAAAATGAGTGCTCGCATAACTCAAAGATTCTGATGGCCAGCGTGCAATAGTGATATACAACAATTTTGTAAAACGTGTAAGGAATGCCAAATGACTCAAACTAAACCCAGACCAGGTGCGCCGTTAATGCCAATGCCTCTGATAGACCGCCCATTCGACAGAATAGGAGTTGACATTGTAGGACCCCTAACGAAATCAGCGGGCGGACACACCCATATCTTGGTATTAATTGATTATGCAACAAGATATCCAGAGGCAATACCATTGAGATCCACGAGTGCTAAAATAATAGCAAGAGAATTAATGCAGGTTTTCACTAGGTTAGGGTTTCCCAAAGAAATATTAACAGATCAGGGGAGCAATTTTATGAGTTTGACGTTGAAAGAAATGTGGAAGCTTTTAGATGTAGAACCAATTCATGCTTCAGTCTATCATCCTCAAACAAATGGATTAGTGGAACGATTTAACAAAACGTTGAAAGGCATGTTACGTAAATTAGTGATAGACAAACCCCGAAAGTGGCACCTACTGGTGGCACCACTCATGTTCGCAATCAGAGAAGTGCCACAAGCTTCCACGGGATTCTCACCATTCGAAATGATGTATGGTTGGAACCCTCGAGGGATTTTAGATCTAATTAAGGAAAAATGGGAAAGCGGAACAGATAATTCCCAGATGACGGTACAGCATGTTTTAGAAATGAGGGATCACTTAAAGAAAGTAGCAGAAATGGCTAAAGGTAATTTAGAACAAGCTCAAGCCGGGCAAAAGAAAAGATATGATACAAAATTGTCTCCAAGGTCGTTTGTAGCAGGTCAGAAGGTCTTACTATTATTACCTGCTGACAATGCTAAATTGTTTGCACGGTGGCAAGGACCTTATGAAGTCATCAGGCAAGTAGGTAAGGTAGATTATGAGATAAAAACACCTGATAAGAAAAAGAAGACAGGTATTTACCATGTCAATCTATTGAAAGAATGGCATGAGAGAGAAGCTTTGTGGGGTGAAAGTATGGAAGAGGACTTAGGGCCAGAATCATCCCTGTATCAAGAGGAACGAATGGAGATTCCTTTGGGGGAAAGTTTAGATGAAGTACAGAAAGCACAAATAAAAGAGATAGAGAAAGAGTTCCAAGATGTCTTTTCCACCAAACCGGGACATACCCGGATGGCAGAACATCGTATTAATACCAGAGAAGGAATGGTGGCCCGTAGCGGAAGTCGAAATTGGCCCTTCCACCTAAAAGATGTTATCAACAAAGAAGTGGATGAAATGTTAAAATTAGGGATAATTGAACCCTCGAATAGTCCATGGAGAAGTTATCCAGTAGTAGTCCCAAAACCCGATGGGAAAATAAGATTATGTATTGACTTTAGAAAACTCAATGAGGTATCAAAATTTGATGCATATCCAATGCCACGCATTGAAGACTTATTAGAAAAGCTAGGGGGCGCTAGATACCTCAGTTCGCTAGATCTTACGAAGGGTTATTGGCAAATTCCTGTGAGGGCTGAAGATAAAGAAAAAACAGCATTTGTCACCCCAAAGGGGTTGTATCAATTTATAAAAATGCCATTTGGGTTACATGGAGCAGGGGCCACATTCCAACGCTTAATGGATAGAGTTCTGGAACCAGTTAGCACGTTTGCGGGAGCCTATATTGATGATATACTTATTTTTAGTAAGAGCTGGGAAGAACATATACTGCACATTAGACGAGTATTAGAAGAACTCAAAAAGGCAGGATTAACGGTGAATCCCTCCAAGTGTAAGGTTGCCCAAGAGAAGGTGAAATTCCTAGGTCATGTTGTAAGTAAAGGGGAGATATGCCCCTCAGAAGAAAAAATTGACAAGCTATCTGATTGGCATATTCCCAGAACAAAGAAAGAAGTACAACAATTTTTGGGATTGGCTGGGTATTACCGCCAATTCGTACCTAACTTTTCTGGTATTGCGGCCCCACTAACTGACCTCACCAAAAAGAAAGTGAACAGGTATATTAAATGGGGTAAGTTAGAACAAGAGGCTTTCGATAGGTTAAAATTTATTTTGAATGAGTTACCTAAGAGATATGCCCCTGATTTTTCTCTCCCTTTCATAGTACAGACAGATGCGTCAGACAGAGGTATCGGGGCGGTGTTGGCTCAAGAAAAATCTGGAATAGAGTACCCAATTATGTATCTCAGCAAAAAGTTGAGCCCTCGGGAACAAAAATATGCAACTATTGAAAAAGAAGCTTTAGCAGTGAAATGGGCTATTTTGACGTTGAAATATTATTTGTTGGGAGCGCCTTTTACATTAGTAACTGATCATGCACCCCTTCAATGGTTAAATAGAATGAAAGATGCCAACCCACGCTTGACACGATGGTACTTGAGTTTACAACCATATGCATTTCAGGTGAAATATAAAAAGGGGGTCAACCATGCTAACGCTGATTATTTTTCGCGACAGGGAGAAGGAAGTATGCGCGGTGATGAAGAGCGGACGGCCCACTCCTCCGGGGGGGCGTGTGAAGGTGTAGAGAGAGAGAGTGTGCCGTCCGCAGAGAAGACAGAGGAAAAAGAGGATGGAAAGAAAGAACAGCTGGATAGCAGTGAAAGTAATAAAGAAGAGAGGAAAGGGTTAACAGAGAGAGAGGGGGAGGTAAAGGTGGAAGTGTGCTTGGCTGAAGGGGAGTGGGAGGAGCCAGAAGTGACAGTTGGAGGCAAGGAGAAGGAGAGAGAGGGTGTTGTGTGGTTTAGTGCAGTGGTAGAGGAATATGAGAGGAAAAAGAAAGATGAGAAAAGACAGGCATTTGAGAAAGTTCGTACCCAGGGTTTATTGAGAGACTTCCCAAACCTACGCGTGGGCGGACTTTTGCCTGATCCCGCACCTCACCAGTACTCACCTGCGCCTATACCAACCCATGAATGGAAAGTGACCGTAGCCCCGTGGAAAGGAGAAGAGCGGCAAGAACAAGGTGGGAGGAGGGAAGAGTTTGAAGAAGGTCCGGATGAGAGGGGGTTGATCAGGCACAAATGCTGTGGGACAATCTGTGCCAAGAGGAGTCCCCCACCCCCTCACTGGGGCTACAAGAAACCCTATGGGGCCCATCGCCGTTAACCCCTTGGGACTATGTTCAACGTTTGGAACATGTTGATGAGGCTTTGTTGCCAAGTTGTAAACCGTTGGAACCGTTAAGAAACGTGCTGGAGGGTGAAAGAAGCAATAAAAGTTCTGTTGTTAAAGTTATAAAGACTCAACCTTTATTATTTCCTGCTGATATGGAGGGGCCGCCTGAAGGGAAAGGCGAACCTTTTGACAATTCCTCACTGCACAGGCACCAAAAATGGCCGCCCTATGGAGGATCTTCACTGGATGGTGAATTTCCAGCCCATTGGAACGCATTGAAAGGGTTTTAATATGTTTCAATTGGCTTTTTATTTTCGCATTACGACGTTTTGGTTCTACAGCGACTTCGCTGGAACAAATTAAGGTCGTAATGTGAAGCACCACTGTAAAATGAATGGAAGAAGCAGTACAAGAATAATAATAAATTATTGCTCTGGATACCTTTTTGTTTGTTCCTTGTTGGCCGCAGCTCCTTGGCCCCGGCAGCGGCAGCAAACAAGCAGCAGCAGGAAAGGAAAAGGAAAGGAAGAGAGAGGGAGGGAACAAGCAACAGACCATCAAGACGGATGTATGGACGGGGGCAACCTCTCCGCGGCAGGCTGCGAAAGGAGACAGGGGAGGGGAGTGCACGCGAGAAGGTTGTTCTCTTGGCATCACCCCCTCACACGGCACATCTGAGAAGTGCATGGCCAGGTTGCAAGTGGTGGCCCTCCTTCACCTCAGCCGCAGAGAGGACGAGGTGACAGAAGCAGCAGCCTCGCTGGGTGACCCGCGAAGAGCGGGGAGGGGAGCGAGAGAGAGTTAAAAGCAGAAACCCCAGTGGTGCCCAACCCCTGAGGAAGAAGACTGCCAGGCAGGGAGAGGGCTCCCCTTCTGGACACGTGGGCGCTTTGGGGGGAGGTGGGACCCAGACCATACGAGGCAGGGAGGAAGCGCCGCACTTGATGAGTAGGTGCCGCCGCTGCTCCCGCTCCAGGTTGGGCAGAAATTAGAAGCCAGGCAGATTTTGAGAGTGGCTGGGCGTGTCGCGCTTGCGGGTGGCCATGTTGCGCTCGTGCGCATGCACACAAGCTCAATACTCCCCTCCGCAAGCGTGACACGGCCCCCCGTGCATGCGTGCAGGGGGCGGAGATCCGTGTCCGTGGCCCAGTTAAAGGAAGCCCACGGACTGGCACCAGGCTGCGGACCGGGGGTTGATGACCCCTGCTCTATGAAACCACTCTGTTACAATGAAAATAAATGTTAGAAATGCACCCAACTAGTCCAGGAAAGCCTGTCCATTCCAAGAATTTCTTTCCAATCTATTTGAGGGTGTGATCACGTGGAGAATTAGATCAGATCTTTGATCTGGCACAGTCTAATGCAATCTGTGATCCAACAATAAATAGGGAAAACCATTCCAGCCCAAACCCAATCTGTGCCCAAGCTGGATCTTTTTGCTATAGCTGTGGGGGGCTGCTATATTTTGGAGCTGGGCTAGAGCAATTTCCTGACTAATGGAAAGGGTTGCTTTAAGGGAGGTCGCACCCATGAAAGTGACCCTTTCTGGTGCAATCAGGCTCAGGCCTTTCCAGCTGTCTGACCGCACTCTGAGTTATTTAAAATATTTCTATTCCACTTTTCCAAGAAAACCCTACCAAGGGCTCCTTTCTTGGGTCTGTTGTATCCTATTCATCAGGACGTAAAATATCAAAGGCCACTAAAGAAAACAATAAACCATGAAAATAAACATAACTAGGCAAATAATACTTGCAGTCTGTGTAACTGACTCTGACAATACATCCATGTTTACAAAAGACAGGGAGTGAAGCTCGGAGGTAGTGCGCATGCCTTCATGCAAAAATATTCCACGTTCAATGCCAGTAAGAGATCCAACTGGGGATAAGAAACAACCTTCAGAGAAACCTTGGACAGCCATTATTAATCAGCATTGATAATACAGGGTGGCATGACCCAATTAAGTATAAAGTACCCTTTAATTTTCCCAGATATCTCAGGTAGAGGAGTCAATATTGATAGCGCCTGCTAAATTTATCATTTATATTTATACACACATTCCAGCAGTGAATAAACAGTATTTAACTCCCCAACCTCACCTACGTATGATGCACTGATTCTGCAAAACTTTAGTTGGTCGAACAGAGCACAAAACTAACCTAAGTAAGATGAGTCTTATCAGGAATATATCAATGACTTTTATTTAGCTTAATTGAAAGAGAAGGGAAATGAGACAGTAAAACAGTAAAAAAAAATAAGAAGTGGAGAGAGATAAGCAAAGGGGAGGCAAGAGAAAAAGCAGAAGAATGGGGGTGGTGTAGAATTGTACTGGTACTGCTATAAGGTTTGCATAATTTTTTGTGGCTCGTGGATGAGGTGCCAGTGTGCATTTGGGTCTTGGGCCCTGGCATTTCATCCATTTTTCTTCTTTTCTCTTGCCATAATTAAAAAAAATTAAAATGTATCCCATGCAGCAATATTAGAGGTGGGAGACAGATTTGAATAAACTGGAGACAATGAATTGGATCTAGCCTTAGTTGCACCTAAAGTAGACTCAGTGAAATAAACAGAACTTGAGTTAGTTGTCCTAATGTAAGTCCCTTCTGAATCGGTCTACTCTGACTAAGACTGGCTGATAGCTTGTGTTTCAAACTTATCAGAACTGGACCATGTACAGTGGTGCCCCGCATAGCAACGATAATCCGTGCGGAAAAAATCGTCGCTATCCAGATTCGTCACTATGCGGGGAAAGAAAACCCATAGGAACGCATTAAAACATGTTTAATACATTCCTATGGGGGAAAAACTAACCGCTATGCGGAAATCCTCCATCTGGCCGCCATTTTTGCTGCCCAGTAAGTGAGGACAGGGTGCGAAAATGCTGCGGGTGGCCATTTTTTCTTCCGACGGCCATTTTGGAACCGCCGATCAGCTGTTTTTAAAATATCGCAATGCGAAGATCGGTAAGCGAAATGCTTACCGAGCATCGCAAAGCGATGTTTTCCCTATCTAAAACATCACAATGCGATCGCAAAAGCAATTGCAAAAAACGCATCGCTATGCGGATTCGTCGTTAAACGGTGCGCTCGTTAAGCGAGGCACCACTGTACTGAGGGATGAATTCTGAAATGTCAGAGAAAAATCATTCATGTTTCACAGAACAATACATTGAAAAGCATGTCTATTTCTCATTTAGCTTTCCTTATCTGACAAAACCCTGATTCTACTCTAAACCTTTCAGGCTTTGGGGAGGACCTATTTATTCAATGACGTTGTTGAGTATGATCAGACTTTATGAAAATGGATGGAACAGAACACTACTCGCTTTCCATGTTCTATCCATCTGAAATGATTCATTTATGACCTTGCTTGGCATTTTAAGGCAAAACATTGCTTTATGCTTTGTCTGCAAGGCAAGGCCAAGCGATTCAATCCACCTGCTTCTCACAACAGATGATAAAATGAAAACAGCACTATTTTACTTCAGATACGATCTTTAATTAAAATGTAACTGTTTACAATGACTGCATTTTTAAAAAAACACCACCTGGTATGTGTTACCTACATATGTAAAGCTCAAACCTTTTATACATCATCAAAAACTCTTTATGATGTTAAGATACTGTGAGAAACCAGTTGAAAGTCCTTATATCTATCAGGTAGACAAAGTATACCCAGCTGTGTATGACAAAATTATACAGAGCAAGAATCTCCTAATTTGGTTGTTGTGGGTTTTTCAGGCTCTTTGGCCATGTTCTGAAGGTTGAATAACCTTCAGAACATGGCCAAAGAGCCCGAAATTTAATCAGAATTTAACATGGCCAAAGAGCCCGAAAAAACCACAACAACCATTAGATCCCGGCCGTGAAAGCCTTCACGAATATGATCTCTTAATTTGTTTTGATAATTATTAATTTTTAATAAATGAAGGCTGGGATTAAATTCTGATAAATCCAAAGAACTTACTTCTAGAGCAGAAGGTAGGTACATAATGACCGGAACAATATGAAGAATGAGAGTGATTCCAAACAGAGGGTTCTCACCACTCAAAAATTTAAGAGCTATATATAGTTATTCTGTTTTTCTTTCTCTTAATTGATTTTCTCTGGTAAGAAAAAGCAGGAAGGAAAAACATAGGAGAATGAAAAAAAGTAGTATCTGGATTTCCTGTTATTTCCATTAAAAATAACTGCACAGTAAAAGTCTCATCTAGAAGTTTAAAAAGGGAGAGTGGTTTTAAAAATGGGGAGTAGTCCTGCATTAAGATGTCTCATGCTTTGCCATCCACACAACTCAGTGGGATACCATATAAAGATTACTGCACTATTTCCCCTCCACACAACAAAACAACTAAACAATAAGTACTCCAATACTGTGTCATATTTTATGGGAGCTTTTTTCCTTGTAGGAAAGTGCGTGGAAATTGAATTCATTATTTCTTTTCTTGTCTGTGTATGCAGTATAAAAGCTGTTGCCACAACAATAGCAACAAGTACAGCAGATGATGTGTTGTGAGTTAAATATTGACACAAAACACAGATGGCCCATTGAATCCCTGGTATCAAAGTAGATGTTTGGCGTTTTCTACTCTGCAATGTTTGCAAACTGCCAACATAGGCAAATTATAGTTCAGTGACTGACAAATTGCCTTCTCTTTGCATACACGATGGGGTAGGGTGGGGAGCCAATTTATTAAAGGATCTGATGCTGCCAACGGTCTGTTGACTACTGAATTCTAGCTCCACATCAGTGTTTGTTCAAGCTTTGCCACCTATCTTCTTGAGATAAGAAAGAAAGAGAAGGAGGAAGCTGGCTGTACAGAAGGTGGCAGCAAACCGCTACTTCTCTGGTACTGGTAGAAAATGTCCAAACTGTGAATCAAAGAACTCAGGATGTCCAGATTTCAGAAAAGTTATATAGAAGAGGACGTCTGTGATTTCGTTTATACTTACAAATGTATTTATTAGGTTATTTTGCTTTCTTGTCTGTTTTGCAACCCATTTCTAAACCAAAATCCAGCAAAGGGCACCAAATCTTACTACTATTACGTTAGACTTTAGGTGCAGATCCTAAATTCACAGATTTTAGGACATCCATGACTTTTATGGGTTGTCCTCTGTGCACATAAACCAAAGCATAAAAATAATAAGCCCCTAGCTTCAAGGTACTTGCACAGTACAATACCTTCGACTGGAGGTCCAGATTGTCATAGAGCCATGCGATTTTAACATGGGATCCTCTTGAAATCACCATCCAATCACATATCTAATTACTATACACAGATTCCTCATGGATCTCCTATCATGATTTTTATAGTTTGGTCACTGAGGACAGTTTAATCTATGATTTGACAGTGGTTTGGGGAGAATCCTGAGGAAAAAATCATATTGATTGCTGAGGATCTGTGCTTCAAATTAATGTAGTTGTGCCATCACAGAGCTATGTAGTAAAGGACTGTTATGGTTCTGTCTGTAAGCATTAATTTAATCTATGCTTTGGGATGATCCCATGTGGAAATCAAGGAAATCTATGAGAATCTGCACATCTATACTGTTTTGCACCACAGCATCATTGTGCAGAGAGATATCCATTTTTTAATGATTCGACCTGTGGACACAAGTGGGATTTATAAGTTGACTGCGGTTTGGAGAGGATCTTATGCAAAAATAATGTGGCTCCATGCTGCTGATCCATGTGTTTTGCACTACCACCATACTACACAGTAAGTGATATGCGATTTTTATGGTTCAATGTGTTGGTATGGATGGAATCTGTTATTTGATGGGCATTTAGGGAGTTTCCCCTGTAATAACTATGTCCTTAGTAAGTTCTTACAGGGATGCACAACCCACATCCATCTTTTGGCATCGCTGCCAAGGATTTTTATGCCTTAGTTTGGGGGCAAAGATAGGGTCTATGAATTGATAGTACAGTAGTTCAGGGATGACCCCAGGTATAGAGATACAGGAAGATCTATTTTTTAATGGATCTGACTTCTACTTTCTTCTTTGGGCACTCTAATTTCTAACAAGTTTTCCCTAACTTTCCACATGGATTACTTATGGTGAATGGGTGCAACCTTTATGGTCGCTGGTGAGTTAGTATTTCAGCACCTGCAGGTTTTTAACACTACTCCCACCCTTTAAAAACTTTTCTATAACCAAAAAAGGGTAAAACCCAAACGATAAGACTAAAGTATTCAATATTTCCCCTTAACTTTAGGTTTGAGAGACATACGCGTTACAAGACGATTGACTCTTCCTGGGGTCAATAATGTTTACAGCGCCCTGGGGGTTTATTCAGAAGTCTGGTTGAATTTCGATTTAAGCTGGACTCCCTCGTTAACAGGATTGCTTCTTAGTCTCAGCCTACAATGAACGTCAACGAAGCCTCCAAACCAGCAGGGGGCGCCCACAAACTCGTTCATGGGAGGGGCGTTCCTAGAACGTCTTTTCCGTCCTTCGTCTTCTCACTTACTGGGCGCCTGGGACGCCGAAAGGGGAGCCAGGTTTGGCGCGGAAGTTGGAGGGGAGTGAAGTGGGGGGGACCCCCTTTAGTGGCATATATCCTTGGGTTCATGTCCCTGCCCGAACTTGGAAGGCTACTTTTATGCTTGCAGGATTCTTGATCACAAAACGGTACACATGATCTGACCAAATAATCTAGAACACTGCAGATTTCAGATTCTGGGGCGGAATAATATACCGTATATAAATATATAAAATATATATATTTTTCCCCCAGGCTCTGAAATCTGCCGTGTTGCTGGTCAGATTATTTGTACATTGTCTGTGGTACTTACGTTATCCGAATGTTTTCTGCAGCAGTAAGATGTCTTCTGCACCTCAACCTCCAGATTTACAACATGAAGCACCCAAGGATAAAGATTATCGAAGTCCAGGGCTCCGAGGTGTGAAAACTACCACCCTGTTCCGTGCCGTAAACCCAGAACTTTTTATTAAACCTGTAAGAAGTTTATTAAAGAATGGCAATGATTTGTGTCAGAGAAATGTTGCAATTTATATTATATTTACTTATATTGTATTTAACTATATAGAGTGCTTTCTCATCTTAATTTTTATTCACAACTAGCATCTGCTTTGATGGGGAAAAAATAAAGCTGTAACTTTTGAGAGTTGTGTGGCATCAAAATGTTTTGGTGTGATGTAGAGTAGGGAAGTAGTCACAATGCATATATGCCTGATGTACTGTATGTTATTCTGACTGCAGAGTTTAGATTATTTGAAGTCAGTCGGCTTAAATACAGCTAGTTGTCTGCTAGATTTGTGGTTGAAATATTTGTGTGTCCTGACTAATCGATTGTTGATAATCAGGTTTGATAGGTTATGAACTGCCAAGAGAGTGTTTGCAGTGAGGTGGCAGTATAGAAGTTGGAATAATAAATAATAATAAATTAGTAAAAGTGATAAGGGATGACAAGTATAATATGTTAAAAAATAGCCTTTAGTGACCATTTATATATGAAATTTATGTGCTATGCTATTTAGTGTGATTAGAGCAGATTACCGCAGTTTTCCAAATGCAAACACTTTGTTCTAAGTGACAAAACAATCTAAGTAAGGGTTTGGTCAAGCAGTGTTAAAAATGCATTTTAGATAGTTGGCCCACATAATCACAATCTGCAAACTTACTATCTGATCAGAGTTTTAGGGTATGTCGAACTTAAATGCAGAATATATACATTATTGCACTGGCTACACTGTACAGTGCTTCCCTTGATTTTATATAAAACTTTCCTTAAGATCCATGGCAGCTGCTATTTTTAAAATAATTCTGCAATCTACAGTGTAATTCTAAACATGCCTATGCAGAAAGAAGTCCCATTGCATTCAATAAGTATTACGCCCAGGATAGTATATGGCAGCTTTCATTCAGTATTTTTCTTTTCCCCTCCCTGAAACTGAAACAAAGATGGATAAGAAAATAAGAGACACATTTTACTATATAATACCTTTGGAAGGTGGGGAAGCTTTGTACATAACGGCTTAAAGCCAGACACGTAATTTATGTCAAGTAAGGCTGATAATGTCATCAGTCACAGTGTATTTTTGGAAATTAAAGTTTCTTATTTCCCCTTCAAGGTCCCAAGGGTTTCATTGTTGGGAAGCAATTGGGGGCAATGGAACAAGTAATGGAGTCTTTAATTTCTGAAATTTGCTGTTACTGGTAAAATCGTCCTGCTGATGGTGATTTTCTGGTATTAAAGATTTCCACCATATTTCATGGCCCTCAATGGCTTCCTCACAATGAAAGAGATAGCAAGAGAGCCACAATTCTTGCAGGTGGAGTGGGACTGAAAAATATTAATATTTTTATTATCTATTATTAATAATGAAATTTTTAAAATATTAAAAATTGTTATGGAGGTTATGGAAGTTATATTTTAATTGTAATGTATTGCTGGTCTTTGTAAATAAACGATTGATTGATACATATATTTCAATTTTCACAGAACAAAGCAGTTATGGCTTTTGGGCTTGTGACCCTTACACTTTGTGTGGCCTACATTGGATACTTGCATGCACAGCAAGAGAATATAAAGGATCTCTACGAAGCTATTGACAGCGAAGGAAACAGAGAAATGAAGCGGAAGACTTCTAAATGGGACTAGAGAAATGGATCTCTAACATGATGTGGATCAATGTGGCAGGAGGAAAAATTGTATACATACGTTTTGAGTTGTAATTGTTCAGGATTTTTGTGCAGGAGCCATCATTTTTCTATTCAGCAATGGATGATTCTCTTGAAACATAATATCCAACATGAAATGCTTGTACTTGTTCCGAATAAAAGCCAGAGTTTTTAAGGAATGGATTGTGGTATATGCAGCTCATTGTGTTGCAGCATTCATGGTAGTAAATACCTTTGAATTTTATGCAATAACGTCAGCCTGATCTTAAGATTTTCTGGGCCAGTTTAGGAAAGGATAGTGGCAGCTGGTGACTCTATATTTTGGAGTGCTGGGACTAGCTGAGCCAGTACTGTATTGGGATAGGATTCAGCACCTTGGATAGCTCTCACAATGTGCTGCAGGGTAGATTCACAGTACTGTACCCCCAAATGGGAGTCTACAGCTGCCATGGGGAAAGGGCCAGAAGTGCCAGAGGGCTATTATTCTATTTATTTTCGTATTTAAAATATTTTGCCTCACCTTTCTCCTTAACAATGATCCATAGCAGCTAAAAATAGTATTTGAAGCCAATAATAGTGAGTATACAAATACTAAAAAGGATTAAACACATACCATACTAAAAAAAACTGTAAATAAAAGCAACACCAAAACACATGCAAAGCTGTAAGTCACAACACTCCATTAAAAACCCCCACTTGGGCAGCCAGTCACTAAGGAAAAGTTTTCCTGAAAAGAAAGGTATTTTGCCTTTGCGAAAGGACAGTAAAGATGGGGTCAGTCTGCCCTTCTGTGGGAGGAAATTCCAAAGTCAGAGCAGCAACAGAGAAGGCCCTCTCTTTTGTCCCCATCAAACGCAACTGACAGGACCAAGATAAAAGGCACCTCCTGATCTTAACACTTGAGCAGGCTCATAAAGGGAGATGCAGTCCTTGAGATAACTTGGGCTGAAGCCATTTAGGGCTTTATAGGTTAGAACCAGCACTTTCAATTCTGCCCGGGAATGGATTAGCAGCCAATAGAGTGGCTGTAACAGAGGAGTTATGTGATCCCTGTAACCAGCACCAGTTAACAATCTGGCTACACTGTTTTGGACCCACTGATGTTTCTGAACACTTTGTAAAGGGAGCTCCATGTACAGCATGCTACAGTAATCCAGCTGGAATGTAACTTAGGCATTTGTCATTATGGCCAAATCAGATCTTTCCAGGAACAGGTGCGGGAGGTTCACTAAGTTTTACTTATACAGATGCACTCCTGGCCATCGCTGAAACTTGGGCATCCAGGCTCAGAGATGAATCCAGGAGCAGCCACAAGCTGCATACATGTGATTTCAGAGGGAGTGTAACCACACCCAGCCCAGGTTGCAACTCTGTTCTTTGATCAGCCTTTCAACTGACCAGGAGCCCCTCTATCTTGTTTCAGTCTATTCATCCTCATCCAGTCTATTACTGACATTAGACACCAATCTAGAGCCAAAACAGCCTCCTCCAATTTAAAGGGCAGGGAGAGATAGAGTTGGGTGTCATCCGCATACTGGTGACACTGAACCTCAAACTCTGGACAACCTCTCCCATCAGTTTCATGTTAAATGACATAGGAAATAAAACAGAAGCTTGAGGGACCCCCACAGGTGTTGAACAGGAGTCCCCAACACCACCTTCTGAGTTCTCTCTTCCAGGAAGGACCGGAGCCCCTGTAAATCAGGGCCTCTAACTCCCATGCCAGAGAGATGGCCCAGAAAGATACCAAGGCCTTTGGTAGTACTGAAAACCACTGAGAGGTCTAGCAGCATCCATAGGGAGACACTCCCCTTTGTCCAATTCCTGGCATAGGACATTCACCAAGGTGACCAGAGCAGTCTCCATCCCATAACCAGGTCTGAAGTCAGATTGAAATGGATCTAGGTACAGTAATCTGTCTCTTCCAGGGATCCATTGAGCTGAGAAGCTATGACCCACCTTAACACTTTACCCAAGAACGGAATAATAGAGAATATTGAATGGCTTTAGAGAAGCAGGTAAAACTTCCTTGAGTTATTTATTTAATATAACAGATACCTTGAGATCCTGTTTATTGCTAATTGGGGTTCAGATGCTTTTATGAGCAAAGCTTACCTTGCCTAGCAACAGTTACCGGGTCAGAGGTTAGTCCACATCCTCAGACTGGTGACCAGATGATATGAGAGCTCTTTAACACCAGAGCTAAAGAAGAAGCAGGTGGATGCTTCATGGTAATATCAGCTTACCATACAATGATGAAACATTCCTCCCTTTCCCACTGACGTGCATGGATTCTAAGGAAGCACCACATTAACTCTGTTTTGCCTACAAGAACAAGGGCTTTGCTTCTGCATGTAGACCACGATCAAGACTTCTATTATCTGTGGAGCAGGAAAAAAACTTGGATGCAATCATGATTAGGAATCCAGATTTTGACACATTTGTTTGCTGTGCCGTTTGTTCAAAACTAATTCCACCACCTCCTACACCAGAGACCTTTGAAAGGATTAGGGAATATAAGCCTTACAAAACACGGTATTATACGCACAAAGATATACTGGGTAAGTTGGTGTCCTAGATTATACATGTTAGTTTACAACAGAGATCCATACATTTAGAATCTATCATGCCAACACTGCTCAGAGTAAAAGAATATCTCTACATATGAGCACAGTTTGGAACTAGTTATTTATATATGGTATATTTTTTTTCAAATAAGGAAGGTATGGCTATATTTTCACAGAAATGCAATAAAGGATCACTTCATTCTTTATTAGATTTATATACCACCAATCTAGAACGTGTCTACTCTTGTCACAGTGTAACTAGTTATTTCTGTCGATATGGAGGTGTGGCGTCACTAGATCATGTGGTGGGTAGACTATCACATTGTTCAAATGCTGGTTTCTGTTGCTGAGTCATGCTTCATTGGGGAAGCAAAAATTAGGTGGATAGGAAAACATTTATTTTACAGGTCAATCGTTTGTAGCATTCAACTATTATTTAAAATAACTGAAAAGGCAACTAAAGTTACTTGAGAAACAGACAGGTACTGTACAGAGTTTTTAGTATAGTTACAATAAAAAAATTAACTACATTTCTGAGCTGTGGAATTGTGAATTATATCTATAACTACTTGCATTGTAAATAACTTTGTGATTTCTGTGCATGAGCATTTGTGCTTCAAGTTATTACATCTTAAAATTAGTGGGGGATTGTGACAAAGCAGTATACAAACATGTTTGTATACTGGAAATATTTTTTTAGTGAAAGGAAAGGGGAAAGCCTCTAAGCAACAATCAATACAAATTTGGAAAGAAGGTTCGTAATAAAAGTATTGTTCCAAAGGGTCCCATGGGTATGGGGGTGCACTGTGTTTTAGATTGTATTAGTATTTTGTATTCTTGTATATGTTTGGGAAATTTAAAATAATAATTAAAAAGTGGAAATATCTTTTTAATAGAAAAATTAATTGGAGAGGAAGGATTTTGAGCTTACAAAAAAGTTGAAAGGGGATGAGGGACATGATGGAAGCTTATAAGTGCCTTACCTCCAAGTGATACTGACAGAAACCTGCTGACATGTGTGGTACATCACATTACTCTAGCCTCTGGAGTTATCCTGCCTACCCAGAGGACTTAGTGATTTCTCCTTACTTAGAGGAGCTATAAAGAGTTCCAGGTCATGCAGGGCCTTACCTGATTGACAACAGTATACATTTGTGACTGCATGATTTGTTCCCACAGATTTCATGCCCCTGGATATTGCTACCACTACTATCAAAAGAAGAATTATGGCTAACATCACTTTACACAATTGTTATTAATATCCAGTTGATATATGTTATACCAAGTTGGATCACCATGCTAGTTCCCAGTCATGTAGGTGCCTGGTCCACGTGATCATCCCTCACCTATTTGAGAAAGAAATATGGTGGGGGTTTTGTTTTTGTTTTGTTTTATAGGTAGAACAAGATAATTAATATTTCAAGCAAAAGGTGTGCTGCTTCTATACTGCGTCATAGCACTTAAAGCACTCTCCGGGCGATTTACAATTTAATTATGCAGGCTACATGTTCCCACCCCACCCCAGCAAGGTGGATATTCAATTTACCAACTTCAGAAGGATAGAAGGCTGAGTCAGTCTTGAACTGGCTACCTGAGGGATCGAGCTCAGTTTGTGAGCAGAGTCTTGGCTGCAGCTCTGCAGTTTAAACTACTGTGCCATGAGGCTATCACCTTAACTATCTTTGAACCTTAAAATGTCTGGTATCTCACATAGTAAAGCAAAGGAACAGATGTAATAAATAGTTCATATATAACCTCTAGAATTCTATCTTTCAATTGTTCCTTGGCTTATTCAGAGCTTGGAGCTGACCTTAAGCAAGCAGAAGCAGAAAGAAGAGAAATTGAAATTGAAAAAAGAATTGATAAAGTACGAACTAGACTGCTGCTTCAGGTAAAAATATTCTGTAGTCATACAGTAAATTGCTTCCTTTCTTTATTTATTTTATTATTATTTATTTATTTATTTTATTTATATCCCGCCTATCTAGTCGCGAAGACTACTCTAGGCGGCTTACAACAAAGTTAAAATACAATAAGCATAAAACAACAAATTACAAAACAGGTAAAAGAAAAAAGACAATAAAGAAATAAGAAAATCAAAAATAGTCTTATGAGAAGGCCTGCCGAAACATCCAGGTCTTTAAAAGATTCTTGAAAGTGCCCAGCGAGGGAGCTCCGCGAATGTCAGGAGGTAAGTTATTCCACAGGCGAGGAGCCACCGCCGAGAAGGCCCTATTTCTTGTTTTCTCTTTCCGGGCCTCCCTCGGCGTTAGGCTCCTCAGCCTCACCTCCTGGCTCGCCCGTGTGACCCGGGTAGAACTTGGTGGGAGAAGGCGCTCCGCCAAGTATCGAGGCCCTAAACCGTTTAGGGCTTTATACGTAAGCATTAACACTTTGAAGTCGATGCGGAACCTGATGGGCAGCCAATGCAATGCGGCCAGAGTGGGCGAAATATGTTGGAATTTTTTCACTCCACTAAGTAATCTGGCCGCCGCATTCTGCACCACCTGTAACTTCCGCAGCAGCCTCAAAGGAAGCCCCACGTAGAGCGCATTACAGTGGTCTAATCTTGAGATTACGAGCGCATGTACTAAGATGGTGAGCGCCCCCACTTCCAGGTAGGGCCGCAGCTGGGCTATCCGCCTAAGGTGAAAAAAGGCGGTGCGGACCACCGATGCCACCTGTGACTCCATGGAGAGCACCGGGTCCAGATGGATCCCCAAGCTGCGTACCCCATCCCTAGCAGGGAGAGTCACCCCTCCAAAAGAGAGGGAGTTACCCAAATCCCCGACTGTGGGGGGGCCCTCAGCACTTCCGTCTTGTCCGGGTTCAGCCTGAGCCCATTCTCCTGCATCCATTCCAGTATAGTCCCCAGGCAGCGCTGGAGGCACAGGACGGCTTCTCCTGCAGTTGGCAAAAAGGAGATGTAGAGCTGCGTGTCGTCCGCATACTGGTGACATGAAGCACCACACCCCCTGATGACCCCACCCAGCGGCCTCATATAGATGTTGAATAGCATTGGGGAGATAATCGACCCCTGTGGAACCCCACAATTGAGGCTCCACGGGGCCGAGACCCTCTCCCCAAGCTGGACTCTCTGGGGACGGTCCTCCAAGAAGGAACGGAGCCAGGACAATGCCAGGCCACCTATTCCCAACTCGGAGAGCCTCCCCAGGAGGATACCGTGGTCAATGGTATCAAAGGCCGCTGAGATGTCGAGGAGGACACTTTACCCCTGTCGGCCTCCCTCAGTAGGTCATCACACAGGGCGACCAAAGCCGTTTCTGTGCCGTGGCGCGGCCTGAAGCCCGACTGGAATGGATCCAGGGCATCTGTTTCTTCCAAGAGCGCCTGAAGCTGGTCGGCCACCACCCTCTCGACTACCTTGCTAAGGAAGGAAACATTGGCGACGGGCCTGTAGTTGCCAATTTCGTCCGCCGCCAAACTAGGTTTCTTCCTAATGGGCCTAATGAGTGTGTCCTTCAGGGCAGATGGAAATCTGCCCTCAAGGAGAGACCCATTTATAATAGCCGTGGCCCACTCCGTTGTTAACGGCCTGGCTGCTTTGATTAGCCAGGCCGGGCAAGGGTCCAAAGAGGAGGTGGTGGCACGACAGCGGTCAAGCGCCCTGGAGACAGTATCAGGCGTAACAGGCTGAAAGGTGTCCAAAATCACCGGGCAAGACGGAGCGCTGGACATCTCAGCTCGACTCACTGTACTCAAAAAAGGAGAGAGGTCCCGGCGGATGGCCTCCACTTTTGATTTAAAAAATGCTGCAAATTGGTCCGGCGAAAAACTAGGGGGAGGCCCATCACCCGGACCAACTCCGGAGAGGTCGCGTACTATACGGAATAACTCCGCCTGCTGGTTGGACGCCTCGCTTATCCGGTTAGCGAGGTATGATCTACTAGCAGCCTTTACCTTAGCAAGATAAAGGTTAGTAGCGACCCTGACAGCTATCCTATTAAAATCCGTCGGGGCCCCTCTCCATCTGCGCTCTAGCCGTCTCCTGACCCGCTTCCTCGCCCGGAGGTCCCGGTTAAACCAGGGTGCCGGGCGGTCTCTGCGCCGGAGAGGGCGTTTAGGTGCGATCATGTCAGCAGCCCTAGTTGCGGCAGCAAACCAGCCATCCACCAGAGCCTCGACAGGAGCGCCAGCCAGGTCAGCCGTAACACCTCTCATGGCATCCTGGAATCCAACAGGATCCAGTAGCCTTCGAGGGCGGACCATAACAATAGATCCCTGCTCCCTGCAGGGGGGGAGAGCCATTTTAATGGTACACTTTATTAGGTGGTGATCCGACCATGACAAGGGTACCGACTCAAGGTCAGTCACCATCGGACCACTCTCGCTCCCATTGGTAGAAAAAACCAGGTCAAGTGTATGACCCCCCACGTGAGTGGGGCCGTTGACATGTTGGGACATGTTCAAGAAGGCCATGGTCTCCAAGAACTCAAGAGCTGGACCAGATGTCTCCGCCCCCGCGCGCACGTTGAAATCCCCCAGCACCAATAGGTTCGGGGAACCCAACAGTGTCGCGGAGACAAAGTCCACCAGCTCCGGTAGGGAGGTGGCTGGGTTGCGGGGAGCACGGTAGCCCAGCAAGATCCCAATACCGTCCCTGGCCCCAATAGACACGTGGAGGGCCTCAAGACCCGGCTTTATCACCGAGGAGCGCCTAGTGACCTCCAAGCTGGACTTATGGACAATGGCTACTCCCCCCCCCGACCCTCCAGTCTGCCCTGGTGTTGGACAGCATAACCGGGCGGACAGATGAGAGCTAGAGGGGGACCCCCCTCTCCGCCGATCCAAGTTTCGGTTATGCAAGCCAGGTCTGTATCCTCCTCCAGAATAAGATCTTGAATTACCTGGGCCTTATTGGATACAGACCTGGCGTTCAACAACACCAGGCGTAGAGTGGAAGGCAGGCTGGTCTGGCTACCTCGATACTGGGGGCTGGTCTCCGTCTCAGAACAAGGAACAGCCTTTAAGCATCTGTCCCTAGTTCTTCTAACGCGAGCAGGGACGGAGCCAATGCCATATCTCCCCCTACCCGTAATCACAGAAATATTCTGGGGCCCCTCGCTGGGAAGGCAGGCCTTCCAAGCCATATCAAAAAAAAACAAAACAAAACAAAAAAAAAAAACAGGTAAGTGCAAACAATCAATTAATCCAAAATAAATTACATGTACAATTATAAAATATACAAAAGTAATCTAACAAAGAGCAAACAATCAAAAAAGAAAAAAAAATTAACAATATCAATTAAACAACATTTAAGGAAAGGGAAAAAAAAAAAAGTACACAATATGACTACAGAATTCCCCCAAAGGTTATCCCCCACATATAGCCGAAAGTTGTTTTTCTCTGACAGTTGATTTTGACCCTTTAGATAGTACTGGAGTCAATGGCGTTTCGTTAATACGGCCGGAGTCCCAGGTCACAATAACGGGCTCAGAGGTCTCAGTATGGACACAAGGCAGGGTCACAAGCGCTAGTAAGCAAGCTGGAAAAAGCTTGGACCCTGCCATTTCCCCCCTTAAGAATCCAATTGGGGGGAGATCAAATGGCAGCAAGCAGGCTGAAGCAGAGAAGCAGGCGAGGGAAGAAGGAGCTGGGGGGAGAATCTCCAACATGGCGCCGGCGTTCCCACGCTCCGGTGACCTCCCAGCTCCCGCTGATGCTTGCAGGATCCTGGACCCTCTCGGCTACCCCCAGGTCCAGCAGTCCATCCAGGCGCGTCCCCAAGGTCCCCAGTCTGCAAGAGATGCCCCGTTCCTCCGCCAACTCCACAGGGGCAAGGCACCACCCAGGCAAACAAGGGGCCCCCAAGCTCCTTCAAGCAGCCGCTCACCACCACTCCGCGGCTAACCCGGCGTCCTACGCTCCGCGCTCGCTGGTAGCAGCGTCCATCCACAACGCCAGAGTCCCGTGGCAAGATCTCCCCGGCGCGTCCAGCGACCAGCGCGGCGAGGCTCGTCTCCAAATTTCTTGATATTTATTGATAGCTATGAGGGAACCATGTTAGTCTGTAGCCTGTTGCAGCAAAAACAATGACGAGTCTTGTGGTACCTTAAAGACTAACACATTTTATTTGGCAGAAGTCCTTGTGGACTGCAGTCTGCCTCTTTAGGTGCATGGAATATAGTAAACAGACATTAATATACTCTTGGACCAAAATGCTATTACAAAATACACCATATGCAGCCATGCATGCATGCAAGTGCATTTTTCATTTAATTTTTTGGGCTGTTGTGCATTTGGGCACACAGGCTCTGAATTTAGTACAACTCCCGAAAGACCATTACAATCACCATGCAAATTGTCGTGCAAACTGTGGTATAAAATTCCAAAAAGCATGAATCCTCAGAATATCCCTGTGCTGTCTTGCCACCATATAAGGAACCCCCTGAGGGCATTCCACTAGGTGAAGGAGCCTCATTAGTACTATACTCATCACCCTTTGAACCCCAGGCTGCGTGAGACCTAGAAGGTACATGAATTAGCACTATGGACAAGCTTCTAATCTAGATTTTGCACCTATTTCCTTACCTGAGATGGAATTCTCTCCTGATTGTGCATTTTGTACTTAGCACACCAACTAGATAAGGTAGACAAGCCAAAGTAATAAACTTAGTGAACATAACCTCTTGGCCAAGGCATGTTCTTTAGACACTCAAACCCCTCCCCCCCCCCCCACACAAAGATCACACTTGGGTAAAAAGGTTTATAAAAAATAAAAAGGTTTATTAAAATTATAAAAAAGTACAGTATAAAGAATTCCGAAAGGTAGTTGCACCGTTCCAAAACAATGCAAGAGCAATAAGCAATGCATATTCAGATAATTAAGTGAGCTGTATGAAAGCTTTCCGCATAAAATAATAAAAGCTAACTACTTCTGCCTAAAAACTATTTACCAGATAAATAATCATGACTAAGTTTCTTCTACTGCATCTCTATGCCTAATCCACCATCTTCGGCAGACAGATGAATACAGCCTTCTAATTACATTCTTGCTAGATCTTAAATCCATGTTCCCCCAATATGATTTATCCAATCAGGTTCAAGTCCTTTGTCCAGTAACTTCATCCTCAAAATGCAACTTCTCTCAAACCCTCCTTTCAGTTCTCATGAGAATCTCTGCTAACAAATAATCAGGAGTGGAATGTGATGCCTGTGGCTCAGCGTGGTACGTCCTTGGTGCCGCCTGGAACAGAGCAAAACAAATCATCTTTCTCAGGCAGATTAGCACCACCTGTAGCAGCCTGGAAAAGTACGACTTAACTAGCCATAACCTATCTGATTTCCTCACAAATGGCTTCCTTCTGTGATTTCTATGTAATACCAACAGGATTCTGGCCATAGAAAGGGGATGGGGAATGTGAATTGTAATAAAAATGCAAAAAGCTTATCAGGGTAATAGCCTTAGGAGTAGTTGTTGAGGGCCATTTAACAGTCATTTGAAGGCAGCAAGTACATATCATACTTTTGTAGATGGATCTATTGCCATTCAATGATATTTTGAAAGACCGTTGTGACTTCCACTAAGGTCTGCATTTGTCAGATTTTAGAACTGCTCTTTGCACCTTGCCACCAGGCTTGTATCCGGGAATCTTGGATTGGGGTGCTCTAAATATAAGAAGAGTGGCCAGCATTCTGTGGCAGGGGAGGCCAGAGATACAGATAACCAGGCCTCAGTACCCACCAACTCTGAGGCTGGTGGGCTGGCATGCACAATAATAAGCTTTTGCTTCCTAAATTGACATCTCTTCTTCCCAGTGTCCGGACATATTGTTTTCATTGATCATGGCCAATAACAGCATGATGAGATAAAGTTTTAAGTACCCCCTTCTCATTTACCTCTGTTTTTGAAAATAAAAACTACTAAGCTGATACTGATACAATCAGTTCAGACTGTGGTACGGTTCACATGATTGCTATGCTGCATAAACCAATATTCTCCACTTAGAAGATTAGATGTTGGGAAGGAAATTAGGCTAGACTCCCTTTTCCTGAGAGTTAATTTCTACTTATAGCAATTATTTATCTGTGATTATTTGTTTCTTATGAAGAACTATTTTGTTGTCGGAGTGTTACCTGTGGCCTAAAGTAGCCCAGTCCAGACATTTGTTATTTATGAAAACTAGATCACTGTACTGTGAAAAAGAAAATGAATGAGAAACATTGGGTTACAGCCAGTATTTTATGAGTGGGCTGCTGTTCATGCAAAGGAAATTGTCCTTGTTTATGCCCCTCCTCTCCTGCTTCGGAGGTTCCCCCAAGTCTCCAGAGCAAATTTGGGTTATGGGACTTCAGGGAGAAATGGAGAATATGTTCTGTTGACAGCTGCTCCTCTGCTAGTGGGGAGAGAGAAAGCGAAACCACTGTATGCAATCCATAGTGGAATGCCCTATGCATAGATTTCTTCATAGCTGGCTTGTTTTCTAGGCTCAGACCGAAAAAGAGGATGCAGTGGAAGATGCTCTCAATCGTGCCGATGTTCTACACAAGAAAGATCTTGAAGAGCTTAAAGCAAGAGATGAACAAGCATTACAGGTCAATAGTCATTTTATAGGGCGCAACTTACAAAGTTGTTCTTCCATTTCAACAGGTGTGGGGGGAGCAATCTCAACAAAAGTACCCCTCCATCTACATCATCCCCCCCCCCAATATATTTCACATAATACCCATGGATCAGCAAACCCAAGGGTAGATTTGGAGGGGATTGCAGTGAGGAAACAGGAATAAAAAATGCCTGACTTTGTGAAGAACACAGTTTCCTTCACAGAATGATAGAGTCAAAGCTCTATAAACAAGCAGAAACTGCATGGGGTATAATCTGTCTGATGTGTAGGTAAGGAAATCTGTCTTGAACACTCTGCCGTATAAAAATAAAATAACACCAGTGATGGAAAATGAGATTAGGGTGAAGGTCAAATTAAAAGTCTTCCTCTCCTTGATATGGTATCTCCATACAGTATGCGGTTAGGTAGGGGATAGATAGGAAGGAATTCCATTTGCTATTGGCATTCACATATTCTTTGTAGCCACAAGGGAGAAGCAATCAAGTCTTGCTCTGGTATTCTAATACAGTATATTGTTTGTATTGCTAAAGGAAGCTGTAAAGAAGACACAGCTAGAAATGCTGCAGCATTTGGAAGCAGAACTAAAGAGAGAATCAGAAGCTGCTGAGCAACGGATGACTCACAAACTTCATCGGCTCATACTTCAGTTTCAGCTGGAAAAGACAGCAGCTATAGCTGAAATGAGACGGGAGGAGCAAGGAAAGATAACTGGAATCCTTGATGCACAAAAAAAGTACAGGATTAAATTATCTAATTCTAATTTAAAAGATAAATTGACAAAAGAATTGCACTTGACATTACCTGATATCCAGAAGTTCTGAAGTGGAGCAAATTCTGGCACTGGTGCTGTTCCTTCACCTCTTGCAGAAGTGCTACTAGAAGGCATTGCCAAAGGCATGGCAAATACTATACTTTTATACAAAAGCTATATTTCTTCTCTTCTGCTGGCATAACTATGTACCAGGATTTTGCTCAGTGTGTTTCACAATCCCTGGGCCTCACTCCTCACTATAGCCACTCTGTCACACTACCTTTCCCTTGCTCTGGGTAGGAATGTCCAGCGGGAACACGAAGAATGAGTGCTGTGAGTTCTGTTGGGGACCCTTCCAACACCAACATGCCTTCCGCCTATGGGGCTGCATGCTCAATTGATTAAACACATAATTTTGATAGGTTGCCACCAGCTCCCATAAATTTCAGTATTGCCAGTTCTGTAGCTTAAGAAAGGCAAGGACTGGAAATTAGTACAGTACTACATTTCTCCTCCCCATCTCTGCCTAGACAGTGGCTTAAAAGGATTTGTAAAGTTTATTTAAAAAGAAAGGGAAAAGTAAGAAAATAAAAGGACAATTTAAAAATTACAGAAACAGTTCCATATCTAAAACAACTGTGGATACAGTATTACAGGATACCAAACAGAAACCAGAAAATACCTCATAGAGTGACAGAGTAAAACTGCCTCATAGAGTGATGGAGTAAAACTGCAGAACTCTCCCTGTGTTCCCTGGGCACCCGTTCTTACATAGTACACAAAGGTCTCCTTGTGAGTAACTCTATTGCCAGGAAATGAGTGAGGCTTCACTAAGCTGTGCTAAGTCTCAAAGGGTTCAAATTCTAATTTCCCCTTTATACCCTTGAACGTCCCATGAGCTGACCATTACTTAATTACTCTTAATCCTCTTTTTTCATTCTTACATGCTTCCTTCCCAGCTTTGAAATCTGTATACCCTCTGGGTGAGACAGCACACCAACTTCCTCACTGTTAGATACAACCATTTGGTGACTTTCATGTACAAAAGAGATAAACGAAAGATGGAGTTTGAGTATTAGGCTCCTCTTTAAGGTCTTCTTGATCTCAGGTCTCCTTTGAAGTAACACAGAGACAGGAGACATGGGAACAGGAGATTGGGATAGAGGTGTGAACCAGCTGTCTTCCCAGGTGTGAATGTTCAGATTCTCATGCAATTCCAGGCAGGCAGAAAAGTCCATAATCTGTATTTCATTTCCTGTTCCCCTTGCAGTGTACCATTGTGCTAGAGTTCTTGTGCAAACTGTTGCACTAGATGTTTTGCTGACATGCATGTTTAGATGTTGTGCAGAACTATTTGCAAGAAATTGCACAAGGAGTTGTGCAAGTGGAAGCAGACATCTGGATCATGTACAATGAAAATTAAGTGTGCCCACACTGGAAGTCTAAATGTAGTCATTTACCATTAGAGATGGAATAAGGGCACATGGCTGACTTACAGAGAAGATTGGAGAACATGGTATAATTCATAGTTTCTGTATTACTGTTTAGTACATTGAAGTATTGTGATGCTAGAAAGGTTACAATCAGGCACCATTGGCCTTAGAAATTTCTATTACTCAAGGCTGCTTCCAGCAAAGGTTTTTCCTGTTATGTCTCCCAGCCTCATTCACAGTACTTTAGAGGGAGAACAATTCCAGCTGAGGCTTTTATCATGTCACCACCCTAGATCATTCTCTATATACTACAGGGAACTGTGGACACCATCATCCTCCACTCATAATCTTTCCCTGCTTTTTCTGCTGCATCTTCTGTCTTTTTCTTTCCCTCAGAAGAGACATTAAAATAATGGATGGTACATAGCAGCTTCTAAATACTAGCATGAGAAGCTGTCCCTTTGGAGTCACTTAAGACCCAGATGACTTGATCTTCCATTTGTAATCCTCCCATGTTTTCCAACTGCTGTTTCTGTATTTCTCTTATCAGAAAAAATGTGCTGAAGCAAGAAAGGCAGAATAGCTGTACAGTGTTGTTTGCTTATTAGTACTGGGTGCCCTCCATTGGAAACATGAGGTTAAACCAGTGGTTCTTAACCTTGGGTTACTCAGGTGTTTTTGAACTGCAACTCCCAGAAACCCCAGCCAGCATAGCTGGTGCTGAAGGCTTCTGGGAGTTGCAGTCCAAAAGCACTTGAGTAACCCAAGGTTAAGAACCACTGGGTTAAACACAGACAATGCTAGTTAATTTTTCCAGAGCTGAAAGTAGCTTCTTTTTATAGCGGGCATTCCATTTTCTGCTTCTGCTAAACAAATTTTGCAGGGATGTTTTGCAATGTTCTAAACACTTTCATGATATTTTTAAACAAAGGCAACAGTAGCCTTTTACAACATTTATCAAAAAAAAAAAAAAAGAACATAAGAAAAAAAGCTGTGTAGTCCTTATACACAATTTGAATACAAAGGTGGCCGGTACTTATATTAGACCTCTAAATTTTAAGAGAGAAGCTAGCTTTGAGTCTTTTATTAGACTAGTAATACATGTACTGTATATGTGTGCTCAGCACTGCAGCCTAACATTTCTGTAGGGTACTAGTTTTCATAGAACCTGATTGTAAAGTGGTGTTTTATTTTAACAAGATGCAACTGGCACTGAAATAACTTTACAGTCACTAATAATGAAAATCATGTTAAATACATTTTATGATCTCACTTTTGCAGGAAGTATTTGGAGCAAATTGAGCAAGCTAGTGCGATTGCTAATGAAATTTATCAAAGAAACCTGGAACGGTTAACTTGGGAAAAAAAACATGAAATGGAAATGGCTCTTGCGGTCTCCCAAAAGGAGTTTAAGGAAGAAGCAGAGAAGCTGCTCAGAGAAGCAGACAATGTTCGCGAGGCTCAGCTGGAAGAAGTGGCAAATACGGTGAACCGGAAAGAAAGTCAGCTCCTGTCTCTCAGCCAGCAACTGGAATACATGACAGCCTGGAAAGACAGCCTGGAAGCTGAGATATTAGAAACAAGAGAAACCTTTCAGAAATACATAAATCTCACATTTCCCCAGCTTGCCCCAGGGCAAGCAGATTTCATCTTGCCGTTCAGAAAAATTACTGCATTCACAGACTCTGAAGTTGAATAGCACACTGTCAATTAGGAAAGCTATCAGTGCACCTGTCTAATTTGTTGCCAACATCCAGATATGCTGCTGAGTGCTCCCAGTATGTGTTTGTCTGTGGGAGGAATAAAGCCATCTTTCCTCACTACTTTATAAATGTGCATTTATCCGAGTACAAACGCTCTTTGTATGTTAATTTCCCCCAACACCATTTTAGAATGCATTTGAAAATATCATCCTCACTCCATTTGACCATGCAAGTATAAGAAAAACGTATCAGTGAGGCGCAATTAGACTCGCAGTCTTGGGGCAATGTACTGTATAGTTTTTAACAGGAAATGATATAGGATAACTGCCCCCTGCCACTCTTACAGCTTTAAAAAAATGAATTACTGTACTTAAAAGTGTTTAGAGCTTTTCGGAAGTGCACGACAATGCACAGCGATATCAATAACCCCAGCGTTTTCCTTGGAGGTGTGCCTAAAACGGTAGAGGCAGGTGTTCATGCCAAAAGCAACGGCAGGACCCGACTGAAAGCCAGCGTGCACTCCTTAGCCGACGCGTGTCCGCCGGTTCTGAAGAACCGTCTGGTGGCGTTCCCAGCTCGGAGGGAAGAAGGTTGCCCCGGCTCGGAGCGTCCAGCCCTGCCCGCCCCGCCCTCCGGGAGGGCCGCCTCCCTCGCGAGAGCAACGGCGGCTACCGTCGCCGTGGAAACGCAGCTCTGCCCCCAAGAAGCGAGCGTGGCTCCCCTGTCAGGAACCAGGGTGGGCCTCGACCGGAAAATGGCGGGTGCGGGAGTGGCGGAGAAGGAGCACTGAAGAAGAAGAGATAAATGTGGAGTCGCCTCTGAGGGAAAGTCGTTCGGTTTTGGACCAGAGGAAGGGCGGTGGGCTGGTGGGTAAGGGAAGAGGTGTGCTGGTGGCAGGTGAGCGACGTCAAGGAGACACCCCCCTTCCCTCTGGATTCCTGGACTCGGCCCTCGGAGACCCCAGCAGGGCGGCCATCTTCCAGCCAAGCCCCCTGCGTAGCATTGCGTAGCATAGCGTAGCGGTCCTGGGTTTTTCCCGAGTGGGTGCCCGGCGGGAGCCGTAGGCTGGAAGTCGCCGCCATGGCTACGCTGCTGTGCTGCCGACTTCAACCCCGGCACAGTTTCTGCCCCCGCACCCCCACTCTCGGGCAACAGGATCCCACCCCAGAGGGACCCTGGAGGCGCTTCCTCAGTTCTGAGGACGGAGGTGGGATGCCACGATGTTTGCCGTTGTACAGTACTTATGCACTCACTGCCCTTGCTTATTAAAGTGGGTCGGAGAGCGCTTCCGTGATCAAAAGGTAGTCATAGAAAGGCAGCCGGGAGGGAGTACTAATAATTTCTGCAAGGGGGGTGGACAGCTCTAACGGTGTAGGTGCTTTAAGATGTAATTTAAGAGACCTTGGGGTAGTGTGAGCGGCATACAAGTTAAACAAATAAATAAATAATTTGGGAGTTGCCTTCCCAGAATTTCTAGAGGACTGCATTTGACCACCTCTGCACTTGCAGGATCAGTTTGAAGAGATGCGCTGCCACCAGCATTATTGATGAACTTGCACAAGTTAATAGCAATGTTTCACATAAAGAAGTTAATGGTCCATATATCCTTTTACCAGTTTCTATTAGTGGCAGGACAGATTCAAACCACAGAGAACAGCTCAAACTCCCTGCATTTCAACCTTAATGAGTCTGATTGTTAGTTGTATGTACTGTATTGTATTCTTCTATGGACTCTTGTATGTAGCCTTTCAGAACCTAGGAAAATGGAAAAGAAACTATTTATCTTCATTGTATTAACAAAAGTTATAGCAAGCCTCTTTCCATAAATTTACAAGTTCCATAGAGTGAGTTTTTACATTGCTTCAATATTTTTCTGGTGGTCTGAATCAATCAGTATACAGTATTTGTGACTGCAGTCTTTTTTGTTTCATTCTAATAATTGCTGTTCAACTACCATTGCGGTAGGATATGCATATATTCTTTAAGTAAAATGGCTGCACGTGTTGCTATCATAGATGTTTATGTATTGGTAGTTAGGAGCGTCCCAGCTGAAAAGAATATTAGTAAATTTGAATGAATTAATGAATTCTGATTAACGTTTAGCAGTGCTTGAATACTGAAGAAAACCACTTATGTGGAGGACAAGAAGTAACTGTCAGGATACCAACACCAGTGGAGATTGCTTCATTCACTCTATCCTTTACCAACATCACTTGAAATAATATAATGATGTACTGTCAAATAAATTCTGACTTATGGTGACCCTTTTCAGGGTTTTCTAGGTACAGAGAATTCGGAAATAGTTTACTCCCTGAGGGCACCCTGGAACTGTGCGGCTTGGCCAAGGCCACACAGGCTGGATCTATTCGCAGGAGGCACTGTGGGGAATTGAACTCTTAACCTCTGGCTCTGCAGCCGGATACCAAGCTATCTGGCTAGCTTGACTTGAAATACTATGGTGCAATAACAGACCCTTTGCATTTGATCTAGGAATTCACAGAAGCAAACATACGGAACATAAGCAGCTTCCTTTTTATGGAGTCACACTATTACTCCATCTAGTTCAGTGTTGTCTACTCCAATGGCTCTTAGCCTTTGGACCTCCAAACATTTTGGTCTGCCAGCTTCCAGAAGCCCCTGCTATCATGGTCAGTGGTTAGGGACTTTAGGATCAGAAGTCCAAAATATCTGACAAGTCAAAGGTTGAGAAGGATTGCTCTATATCTGCTTTGTCCAAATTGGTGACCTTTAGATTTTTTTACTCCAACCCCCATCATATTTGATTGAAAAAATGGTAGCCTACATTGATTGACAGTCATATCTTCTCTCTGGAATGCAGGTCTTCTGCTACTGGCCTACTATAACCCTTCCCTTATATTGCTACAGCACTGAGCTATAGTATTGTTCACTTAATAAGTTATATGTCACTCATGAAACAAAAGCTACAGTATATGGAAAATCTTTTGACACCAGCCACCTTATCAACTGTCAAATATTTCTGCCTCCTGGCCAGGCTGTATTGAAAGATTGAAAGGTTAAGGACTGACTACCCAATCAGAATACTGTCAGTAAAAACTACTATAGAGAATATGACAACATTTCTAATAAATGTCTGTTTTTAATTTTTCCTCGGTGTAGAATGGCTCACTCTCAAGCTGAAAATGTGATAAGGAACATCATCCGTGAAATTGGACAAGAATGTGCAATGAAAGGACAAACTGCATCAGAAACTCTGGTGGCATTCATGGTAAATGCAATATGGATATTCTATCAGTGCACTGACTTTAAATACTCTTCTCACCAAGTTATATCATAGCAGTGGCATAAAAATGATTACATGAATTATATGTGATCAAGTTGATTCCAACTTACAATGACCCTCCCTGGAGATTTCTAATTATTAAATATTTAGAAGTGGTTTAGCAATCTCTCCTTGGGCACTCTGGGACCATGAGGCCTATGCAAGGCCACATGAACTGGCTCTTCTGGGAGGCACAGTGAAGAATTGAACTCCCTTCCACCTGCTGCACCGCCCTGTACAATATGCACCAATTGCATCCAAATAGATTGTATAGTGTTAAAGTAAAATAGTGATGGGTGGGCAATAACAGCAAATAGCATGCATGTTTGAACATGCTATTTGAACAGAGGATATGAACAGAGACGGCACCCAGTTTAGGTACTGATATTTGGTTTTTTTGCATATTTTGCGGTCCTTCTGTAAGCAAGCAAAGATTTTTCAGGTATGCTTTTTCTCAAGATTTGGGGCGCCATTTAGTTTGTTTCATTTTCTTCTGCTGTTTGTTTTTTTGTTTTCCCCCTCACCTTCCAGTTTTTATATTATTTGTTTTTAATATGTGAAAATGGGTTCAAGTTACAGGAAGCCAGATTTTGGTTGGTTATCAGGAACAACTTTCTAACAGTTAAAGGAGTACGGCAATGAAATCATTTACCCCAAGAGGTGCTGAGTGCTACAACACTGGAGGCATTCAAAAGAAATTTAGACAACCACATGACAGATATGCTTTGATTTGTATCCCTGCATTGAGCAGCGGGATAGATTTGATGGCCTTATAGGCCCCTTCCAACTTCATTATTCTATGAATCTGTGATTATCCCAATAAAGGGTTAATTCCAGAATGAAATCGGACAATCATAGACAAGCATTTCAAAATTGTATCTTAAGTACAATTATTTTCTTTGTTGCAAGGATTTCAGGCAACTATGAATTTCTTAATTTTGTAAGCTTTACAGTGGTGCCTCACTTAACGAGCGCACCGTTTAACACCGAATCCGCATAGCGACACGTTTTTTGCGATCGCTAATGCGATCACATTGCGATGTTTTAATAGGCAAAACATCGCATTGTGATGTTTTGGGAACAGCTGATCGGCGGTTCCAAAATGGCCACTGGGTCAACAAAATACCCGCCTGCAGCGTTTTCGCACCCTGCCCTCGCTTACCGGGCGGCGAAAATGGTGGCCAGATGGAGGATTCGCCGCATAATGGTGAGTTTTTCCCCAATAGGAACGCTTTGAACAGAGATTAATGCATTCCTATGGGGTTTTCCCCCCCCCGCATAGCGACGAATCTGGATAGCAACGTTAATCCTGAAACGGATTAACGTCGCTATGCGGGGCACCACTGTACATTGCTTCTAGGTTCCAATAATATAAAATTACTTCAAGGTTGTAATAACTTCCAGACATCTTATAATTATAAGAACTGTAGGTAGATTATTTAAAATCCATGCATGCAACTTAAAAAAAGAGGCAACAACTAAAACTTGAGTTGTAAGCAAATACTTTAAAATATAGCAACAAAATCCAAACAAATAGCAGAAAGAAGGTTTATGTTACATTCTTAAAAATATAGGAGTTTATAAAGGCAGAGAATACATCTCCAGAATACATCAAAATGCATAAGAGTAAAACTATAAGCATCCAAAAGCAGTGTAAGGTATGGAAATGTATTTAAACTTTTAAAAGTAAAAATATATAAAGTAAAAAAAAGGTATTATTTAGCTCTAAGCATGTTTAGACATGCAGAAAATATTTCTAAATCTCATTTAGCCTAAGGAGGAAATCTCATTGTTGATTTTCTGGTGTTGCTATTCATTATATATCATGTTTATACATCGGAAAGCAAAACAAAATAGGTAGTTGCCAAAGAGCTGTTACAATCTTAGTGACCTAACTTTGCTAAAGCCAGTGGTCATAAACATGTTTTCATGTCACAGGGTTATACTTTTAAGAGAGTTTTATGGCAATTTCTATATTCCCTATAATGTTTTAACACTCTTAAACAGACAAGGGATCAAACTCTGGCAGGTATCCCCTCCCCCATCACCTATGTGCAGATGGGAACTTTTTTCCTGTAATGCCTTGACATTTTCCATAAAGCTATCTGAGGAGCAGACAGGGTGTGCAGGTGGGTAGCAGCAGCAGGGAGAAAGAGATTAGTTATGTTGTTGGTGGGTAACTCAGGCAGCAAGGAGTCAGTAGTGGTGGCTTATCTTCTGTTATCCTGATACTCTACTGCCTAAAGTGACTGCCTTAGTTTGGCTAATGGTTGGACTGGCCCTGACTGGTCCCAAAACAGTTGGGAACTCTTGACTTAGCAGTTTACAACAGAAATATAAAATATGTATAAGGATTTTAAAGCCGATTAAGTTAAGTGAAATAACCATGTAAGTGTATTTGCTGAGATCAGTCTTCATTCTTCCTAATTTGAGTTGTATAGTGACATTTGTATAATTAAGCAGTTACATTTGAAAGTGTGATCTGTTTAAGAAGAGTAAATCAAATAGGAATGAGAAACATCTTATATTGCCTTTTAGGTGAAAGCTGTTGTACTGGATCCAAGGAATGGATTTAATGTGGATAGGACTCTTACAAAGGCTGATGTACAAAAACTTATTAAGGTAATTCTTTCTTGTGGAATTTGTTACGATTCTGTGCGTTGAGTATCATCAAAGGATTCTAGTGAGCACTGATTCACCATAAACTAATTCTTCCCCTAAATTCTTGCATTTTCCTGGGCCCAGTTATATATCAGCTTCCATCTTTCCTTTACAAAGTGTCTCGGTTGATGCCTCTGAAAGCATACAGTATCTAGTTCAGAAATGTCTAATAGCTTCTTTAATAGCTTATCCATTGTTGGTGTTTCTCCATTCTTCTATTTTTTGGCCCAGAGTAACCTAGCTGCAGTAAATATATACAGTAGACTACAGTGGTGCCTCACAAGACAAATTTAATTCGTTCCGTGGTTAATGTTGTGTTGCAAAAAATTCATCTTGCGAAATGCGTTTTCCCATAGGAATGCATTGAAATCTAATTAATGTGTTCCTATGGGTAAAAAAAGTCAGAACAAAGTCAAATTTGGTTTACAAAGGGTTTATTAAGTGCTCTTTAAAGCCATACATATTGTGCAGATGATTTAAAAAATTTCAATCAAAAAACTTTAATTTTTTAAACATCATAGAAAAGCATTTAAAAATCAGCAAACATGAGGCAGGAACAAAAAACAGAAAACATTTGTCTTGCGAAGCACAGCCGTAGGAACATTCGTCTTGTGAGTCATCAATCCCATTGCTAAAACCATTTGTCTTGCGACTTTTTTGTCCTGCAAGGCACCACTGTATATTGATTACTTATCAATAATTTCTGGTATTATATTCAATAATAACATTTCAGGTTTAAAACTTAATTTTTGCTGAACAATCTCTTGTGACATTTCCCAAACCTGTAACCATTTTTTTTTTTTTGCTTTTTCACGTGACCACTATACATGATAATAAGCCCTTGGATTTGTTTACATTTCCAATAAACATTACTGATCTGTTCTGATATTTTTGCCAATCTTACCGGAGTAAAATGGCATCTGTGAAACGTTTTAAGGATATTTTCTCATAAGATTAACTGTAAAACTACATTATACCAACACATCGTATCATATTCAAAACATTGCTTCTCAGGTGCTTGATTGGCTTTTTAAGCTTAAAAAATACCTTGTTTTCAAAATTAGTGATTGGTTATTTTCTACATGTAAATGATTGGATATGGAAATTAATACTGTATCTGTGCATCCAAAACTAATGTTATTTTGATCATTTTCTAAGTGCCTTGCAAGAGCTAACATCAAGAGTTTCTCTTTAGCTTTCAGTTGACAAACTTCTTGACACTAGAAATCCATCTCTGGACACTATTAAGATGCAAGTTTACTTTGATATGAACTACACAAGCCGAGGTAATCAATATGTGGAATTATTTTCTGTAAATATGTGATACACTGGCAGTGCATTTCTGTGCATTACTTAGATATGTTCAGCTGTAAACATGCATTGGATGAAACCACAGTATACATTTGTTCTTGTTCTGTGTGAATGTTTATGGCAGTACTGATGTGGTGTGGAATAGCAAAGTAAGATAATTATATAAAACAGGAAGACTAGCAAGCTTTAAGAAGATGATTGGAAATAGAATTGCCACTTCAGAACAAAAATATTTAAAATTTGTCCATCTTCTACTGCATTTCTGAAACCTTGGCTAGATCTGGGGGTTTTAAGAAAATACTTTCATCATGCATCAACAGGCAAATATACATTTCATTGCTAAACCTTATTGCTACTGCTAATTTTCCAGTGCAGTCATAAATATTTTTCATAAAATTTAATCCTCACAATATTTACTGGAAATATTCACTGGGATTGCAGCCTGATACATTATAATAAGTAGAACACAGGAGGATTTGAGTATCTAAGATACAGAATTTAAAATGAATTACACTGAAAATCCATTGAAATATATTCACATTTTCAATGAGGACTCATGTGGACCTCTAGAGAGGGTTCAGTTCAGGGAGATCTGCTCTTCTCAGGGAAAATCTGTCTCTGGGGTCTGCTGGAACATACTGGTTACACCAGTGACATTGAGAACTTCCATATTATTCTCTCTGTTTCCTTTTAGTTGAATTAATTAATGAACAACATCGGGTTCTGGAATCCAGGCTTGCTCCTGTGAGCAGAGAAATTACAGATAATCGTGCTCGTACTCGAGAAGAAATGGAGAGTGTTTATCGAAAGATTGTCAGCTATGTGTTGCTGCGGTCTGGCCTTGGATCCCCAACAGATATTAAAGTCATTAGAGAGGCAACTGGTTTGTATAATATTCAAATACCCAATGATGCCACTTGCTAGCAACCCTCCTAATATGGTAGTTTCATACTAGGCATACATCAACAACTGGTGGCAATTTGTGGAGTGTTTTTTTTTTAATTCAATTAATTTGGTTTTAGATTAACATCATTTCTGTTTGTCTTTCTGGCTCAGTATGATGGCCACAAGGAAGTTCACAACAGTTCTAAAAAATCTAGAGTAGAAAATCATATAGTGCACACAAATATACAAAAATGCTATTACAAATCAGAAAAACAGGCTTTGAATGGAAAAGGAGAGCTAAAAAACATTCTGCATATCCAGGAGTTCAAAGGCAAGCAACTGTCTAATCTCTTCAGTTGCTTACACTACGACAAGGGAGTTGCTTTCATGAGGCAACAACAATAGCGCAAGTGGCACTTGGCAGCTGTTCAGATTGGAAGGTTGTGGTGAAGCTGAACCGCTTTCTTAGCACCATTTACTCTAGGTGTGACATCTCCCAAAGATCCTGGTGGCTACGCATGCCCATCACTGACCCATTGTACTAGTCTCTGTACGCACACTTCATTTTTCTTCATAGAAACATGTTCTTTAATAAACTTAAAAAGGGCCTTTGCAAACAATTCTAGAGCTTAAGGACTCCCTAGAGAAATCTTCAGATAATAAAAGTAAACATCATCTCTATCTCATAGGAAATCTAAACTCCATTTTGTTTTGTTGGCAGTTTCATTTCCTCAGCCAAGGGCATCATTTCTGGCCCAATTATTTAACTGTTTGCGTTTACCTCAAATTTTATACTATCTTTGCCCAATAAAGAATTCTGGAGTACTTAACTTTAGTGTTCAGTATAGGTAGTGTTCAACTTGGTAAGGAAAGTGCAGTGTTGTCCTTGGGCTTCTCATCTAAAAAACATGAAGCCAAATGAAAAATTGATGGGGAAGGGAGAAAATGTGGACACCAGTTCTTCAGTTTCTCAAAGGACCAGCTGGGATGGGAATATTCTGGGAGAGGGGAGCCCAGTGAGGCTGGTCCCTCAGCAGAGATAGTGGAAGGACCCATCTCTCTTCCCATCTCTATCTCAGTGCTGCAGCTGGAATTGCTGCAGCATTATTTTGCTTCTGGTGATAGTTGATGAGTTAATAAATATGTATAATTCAAATATTCATAGTTCTTAATAAGCAAAAATATTTAGCAGGTTTATTTGGGGAGTACAAAAGTAGAGAGGAGGCAGAAAATCCATAATTGCCAGGATCCAAGCCATTATAGTAAAGTGAGGCAGGACCTCATATATGGATAAACATCTTACTGTATTAGATACAGCAGAATATACACAACTTGTTTTAGAACCTTTAGAATTAATCTCTTGGGTAGATTTACTGACAGTTATCTGTGTTTCTTCTTCTTCTAGTGTGACAGTATGTACAGTATTTGCCTTTAATATTTTCCAGCTGCCCTTCAGAGTGTGTTTCCTCAGACAGAACTTGCTGCTTTCCTGTCTCTCAGTAAAAAGGAGAAAGAGCGGCAGCTGAAAGAACTCACCATGATTGTCACAGGAATTCGATTATTTAACAAGGACTGTGGGAAAGGAGGAGATGGCATTGATGATTGTAGGTATATATGAACTTAATGCTAAACCTAAAGGTACATTTGTGTAACATATTTGAACCACTTTGCAAAATTCATCATTGGTCACAATTTTATAAGCAGTTCATATGGATGTCTTGATATGAATATTCTACATACGTTGATGTTTTCAAACATTGGCCCTGTTTGCCTACAGATTCAGTATTTTGTTCATTTATCTTGGACATTATAAATTAGCCTATTAAAATAGAGCTAGCTGACTAAAAACAAGCCTTTTAAATTACAAATGCACCTAAACCTAGTTCTGATGAGCGATATGTGTGTGCTTAAAACTTGTCTGCTCTTGTGCAGAGGATATTTGATTTCACCATTAGCTGGAGCACTTCATGCTGTATCGGATGTGGCTTCGGACTTTTAACAACTTTTAAAATGAATAAAGGCTTCTGGAGAAGAAGACCTCTCAGAAATCCTGGTGTAAATAAAGATGTTTACATACTACTGTTTGGATCTGAGTCATGATAATTTAGAGAAATGCATATGGAAATAATAATAAGGTTTTTTTACTGAAATTGATAGTGATGCATTTTAGTTAGAATTCTCACATCGCCTCCCTGTGTTTCAAATCAATTCTACATCAAAAGTGCCAGCTATTCTGAATGAAGCTATCCCAGCAGCCAGCCATCATATTGATATAGAACTACATGCTTCTCAGCAGCTAGCATACCAGTATACAGCCTTGATTGAAACGATGCATGAGAGTCAAAATGCTGACCTGGAACTTAGGGTGACCATGTTGAGAGAAGTCCTGTACAATGTGAGACAACATGAGGCTTTTCTCTGCATTATTCTGGTGAGATTATATTCTATATTGATTCCTCTGTTTTTCTAGTGTGTGCATGAATTGTGACTGTAATGCTTTCTTACAGTTGTGTTTCTCTCCACGCCAGAGGAGGATGGTAGCAGCAAGATTCAGTATGTTAATCAGCTTTTATCTAATACAGAAGCACACAGGCTAAAATCGTGTTGCATAGTTATACTGGCTGAAGGGCAATCATGTAACTTGCTGTAGCAAATTGCCACTAATTAACGAGTCCCTGCTTGGATTCCTCATTGTATGCCATTTGGTGGCTTAGTGCATGGCTGGAATCCAAGCAGGGACTTGTTAATCAGTGGTGATTGGCCACAATGACTTATGTCATTATCTTTCTGCCAGCCTAACTATGCAACAGAATTTTTGCCATCAAGTTATTTTTAATTCAATATATTTTTTCAACACAGAGGGGACTGTAACTGGGAATTCTCTTTGACATATGCTTTAGTGGACAGCAATCTACTTCTTTGGAAGCATTTGAAAAAGTGAGTTGCGTTCCACAACAATGTGTGTCTTCAAAGTGCTACAAAACTCATTGGGGCCCATCCAGATGAGTTATTTGTTCCCCTATTTGTATCTAATTGTGAATTTCGTTGTTGTGAATTTCATTGTATGTGTATATACTTACAATGACAGTAAATTATTATTATTATTATTAGTGATACTGGTATTTTTCCTGTTATCCAGAGAATGTGAGGCTTGAATCATGTCAAAGAGTGACAAAATCTGTGGCTGAAATCCTTATGGGCAGCTCTGCTTGCACAGTGAGAATAGCGGCTGTAATGGTGGTGGCAGCAGCAAATTGCTACTGATTAAAGGCTTCCTTTGATGGCAGACAACTTCTGCCCTGGAAAGATCACTGCCTTGTAGTACTGGAGACAGCAGGTCTTATGGCTAGCTTTTATGACATTAAAATGCTAGAATGGCACAACAATTCACAGACAATGGAACAGTCCAGTTCAAAAAGTGATTTTTTAAAAAATAAGTACAGTAATTGAATTGCTCTAACTAATAATTATAATTGATTCTGAATTTAAAATTACTACGTGGTGTCTGCTACCTTTTTCAGTCTGATGTGATCTCCTGCGCACAAGAAGTTGATATGATGCGGAAGCAGTTTGAAGCACAGATGGAAGAACTGAAAAATGTTGTTAGAGAAAAGACGGCTGTGCCTACATCTCTGGTTTATGTAAGTTCCTTAATTGCAATGAGTTTCTTAAGTTGAGCTGTAAATCTTCGTTTATAAAAGGTCTAGGGTGTATTTTGCTGCTGCCTTCTCATAGACACACCAAACAGAGTTAGTAATCCAGACTTGCACTGTCCTGGCAGGGGCTGAACTCAAGAGTCTTAGAATCCCGACCAGCGCTATAATTCTATGATGCTATGATATCCTGTGGAAGAGAGAACGATTTGGGCCTATTCTTTTAGTCCATAGGATTTGGAGTTGCTTGTCTTCAACAGTAGTTCTCCTGTGTTTTTTGGAATGGAGAGAAACATCAACTACAGTTGAACAATGGCTGAAATCCAATAATTAGTTGCAACTAGAGTGGGCCCATTGAATTAGTGGGGATTTGGTGAGCCAGTTCGTCCATAACTGCAGGCACTGTATCTTTGACGTCAAATGTTCCAAGGGGAAAAAATTCTGCTTGGGTAGTAGTAGCCTGTGAGGGAATCTTGTTTACCCACGGGTTGCACAGAGGGCTTCCTCTCACCGTTCAGTCTCTCTACCTTCTCTGCTTAGATGGGTCATGCCCAGAAGGTCAGTGCACTGATGGTTGGGCTATGCCTTCTGAGGTCCGTGCCTTTCCCAAGCACATTCTGAGTTCCTTACTTTTGGGTGCTCAGGGAAAATAATTGCAAACCAGCTTTGCACAGAACTTCATGTAACCCAAAATGTCTCAATATCTCCAAGCATCCTCAGACACTGGAAAAGTACCTTCAACCCGTCCTCCGAATAAACCACAACTTGAGTAAAATTTTAGATTTGATTAAAAAGTACAAGTAAAGCATAAGACAAAAAGTGCCATTATTTCAGCAGTGAATACAAAAAGCATCTTTTGGTAGCATAAGCAGATCTTATAGAGCTCAAGGCATGATAAAGCTATCCCCACAGAAAATAATGAGATCAATCTCTCTAAGCTATATTCACAGGCATGTGCAGAGTTCTTCATAGCAGGTAGTGTAAGCATAGCATGAGCTTGTTAAGTCATGATGCTGATCCAAGATGGAGGGTGAAGCTATGCTAACTGTCATCCCGTGATTTGTAGTTGTAAGACTGCACCAATCAACAGGCAGCTTTTAATTGGTTTTGGCCGTACCAGCCAAGATTAATTAACCATGTTCCATTCCCTACCTGTAACACTTTCAGGATGTCTTCTCCAACATCCTGATCTTGAGATAGTGTGCAATTGTTACACTGTTCAAACAATATTTAGGCCTATTTTCCTTACCATGAAGAACAAATACAGTGGTGCCTCGCTTAGCGAGGTTAATCCGTTCCGGATTAACCCTCGCTCAGCGAATCCATCGTCAAGTGAAACAAAAAAGTCCATAGGAACGTATTAAAACTGATTTAATACGTTCCTATGGACTTAAAACTCACCGTTCTGCGAGTTTTCTCCATTGCGGCGGCCATTTTGGATGCCTCGTTAGCGAGGCAAAACAGCGGTCGCCATTTTGTTTTAGCGGCGGCCATTTTGGAACCGCCGATCAGCTGTTCACTATGCTTTGATCGCATCCGTGCGATCGTTGCATAGCGAAAAAAGCCCATAGGGGCCATCGCTGAGCGAACGCTCCAGCGATGGCCCGGGACCCATCGTTGTGCGGATTCATCGCATAGCGAAGCGTTCGCTATGCGAGGCACCACTGTATATGGGTCTCTGTGGGGTAACACATAATTTGTTGGTCGAGCAAGGAGCAACTTGGGGGGTTATCTAGGTTGGTAGAAACACTTAGGTATTGGGTGTGGGGATTAACTTTTCCTGAGCAGATCTATTCAGCTTTTAAAAGATCACTAAGATCAGGGTTACAGTTGAGGAGCCTTAACATGGCTATCCAGCTATCACCAGCTATTTTGGTTGTCCCAAAACATTTACATAAAGGTGCTAAAAATCAATCTCTGAAACTCTGTCATTTGATAGAAAAAAGTTTGTTGTTAACTAAACAGCATTTAAGTTCACTTTGCCTATTGATTAAAGAACTATGTATATCTAGTGCTGTGTTATGCTAGAAAACAGCATTGTTAATTTCAGTATACGTATGTGTTAAATTGAGCAGAGGTAATCTCCATTAAAGTGTAAACATTGCTTCCAAAAGTACTTTGTAAAATTATTTATTTATAAAGAACCATGTATTAACACCTTTTTCTGTATTATCTGCTCACTGTAGACAGTACACAGAAACCCTGGTATATTTTTGAGAAGCAGGCAGTACTGTTTTGCAGACATAATGAAAATGTAACTTTTATCCCTGTCTCTTTTTTGTAGCCTATATTTATTGCACTTTCCAACCTTTGGACCAGTTTTCAAGATGAGATACTAGTGCTTAGTTTTCTCAATAACTTGACAATCAGTCTCCAGCAATTTTTGGGATCACATGCACTCATCTTTCCAGAAGATGTGATGGAATCTCTTCTTGAAGATGTTACTGTGAAAACTGATAAGGAAAGGTTAATGGAAAATGCTGGTACTAAAAATAATAATTATAACTTTTAAATGGCTATACCATGAAGTTTCTGAAATGATTCTACTGTCTACAGGTTCCTAGTCATACTGTACCAAAAGACTAATTGATTGGATCTCTTGATTTTCTGAAGAAATGCGTATTACGGATTTAATAGGATTTCTGGTGAAGTTGGTATTTTCTGACACATGAAGCATTTTGTAGCTTAATTTATAAATTAGTTTCAAGGTAGCAAAAGCTCCCCTAAAGCAAAGGCAATGCGAAGTGACCTGTGCATTCTATGCTACTTTACTCCTTAAAGGCTAGTGTCCTGTTGCTGAGGAATCGTGGCTGGGACACTCATTCTGTATGCAGTTCTCTTTCTCTCCTGTTTCCCAGAGGGAATCCAGTAACCCCTTGTGAGAGCATAAATCCTTGCAATCTTTAGTAGAACAATTTCTGCCAACTGCAAGTGGAGATTGCAATGACAAATGCAGAGTGCTCCACCTATGGAAACTTCTATTGCTCCTTTTTGCCAACAGGATTATAGCCACTAGGTCTTATGCAATGACTTCCAGGGATATCAAGCCTACTCTAGAAACGATGGGTACCAGACTGAGTACAACCAGATTATTTCAGTACTATTATTTGTAACTCCTCCTTAGCGATCTTAAATTTATTACAGCTGCCACTTTTCCTTTGGTTACTGTATTTCAGATAGCAAAGTAAACCCTGCTGATTTCACCAAAGAAGAATGGCTGTTTCCAGAAACCACAATTAATTTTAACCAGCTGGTGATTCAGTACCATGCATTTTGTGCTTATACTTTTGCTGTGAAAGATGGTCTTCTTCTCCCAGGTACACTCAATTGTGACTGATGCCCCACTAATTAACATCAGTGGAACACTCTTTAAAAATCTGTGAGATTGATGTTGGCTGTAATTAATAAAGTTGAGTCATTGCAGTAGGTGTATTCTAAGTAGGGTTAGCGTTGGAATTAGTCCCTAGTTTTCTTTTTCTTGATCAGTAGAAATTTCTTTGGAGGTGACTGGGAAGCATAACGTAGTGCGGCATAATGTTCTCAAAATGTTATATAGCTTGATACAGTCTTAATTATTTCAAGAGCAAAATAATCTATATGGAGAATGCCAGAATATACCTTATATGTGTGCAGACTTTTCTCTGTGTTTTTTGTTTAGGAAATCCATCTCTTGGGGTCCTGAAGCATAAGGAGAAATATTATGCTTTCAGTTCCAAGGAGGCTGCATATACATTTGCTGAAAATCCGGATAAATATATTAAGATGACTGCAGAAAAAGCCAAGGAAACTACAGAGCTGATCCAGTTGCTTGAGCTTCATCACCAATTTGAATCCCTGGCTCCTTATTCTCAGGTACTCATCCTCTGTTGGTTCACAACACTCCAAAAAAATCACCTTCTACAGCAAGAGTGAGAATTTGATAGCTGCCAAAGCTGTTTTGCAGTACCCAGAGGCCCTTTTTCTAACCTTTAACTTAATAGTATGAAATGCCACGTTCTTCTACAATATACAGAAATCTTGTAAAACAAGGCTTCTTCCCTCTGCATTTTAGCACTATGGGTGTGACTAGACAGCCTTTGATTCTGTTTGATATAAGTGACCACACAGTTTTTTTCAGAATAAGCTTTGATATTGCAGTTCCATTTGAAACTCCTGTAGGTGGGACACTTCAAAGGAACAACCTTAACAAGACTTTTCCTGTCTTCATTCTCTATTTCCTCATTGTACTGTCATGCCAAGCTTGTTGAACTGTAAACAAACAAACAGGAGCTCCACTCATCCAGGAGAATCTGCTAAAAAGGAAAAGTGTCTTGAGGGGGAGGCTTTGTAGAGAGATGAGTGCTGGTGCTGTGTGTGCTCAGCTTGTCTTTCCTTTTTGCATCTGTTCAAAGCGATCACATACTTGAACTGAAACAAAAGGACTCAGCTTTTTAAAAGATAGAAAAGTCTCTGGTGGGGACGAAAAACTACAGATTGGAGGTATGGGACTCTGGGTTATTTGCATTTCCTGTTGTGTCATGTGACCAACAAGAAGAAATGTGATCAGCCTGTCCCAAATTCCTATTATTTCCAGCATTTTTTCCCTTCAAAACTGATTTTTTCAAAAACCCCAAAAACCAGAAAGTGGCCTTCTGATCACTTCTGGTTTCATGTGGAAGGACTAGTACTTTCTTGGGGGTGGAAAGAAGTGCTGTGGATCCTGTGGCTTTTCTTAGTATAGGAAGTATTTCAAAGATATAGGAAGTATTTCAAAGAAGAGGTAGTAATTATTTCATTTGTCTGATGCTATTATGTTTGAGTTGACAATATGTTGCCTGTTGCAGTTCACTGTTGACTGGTGGTGCAATTAACATGGCTATCAGCACTGTTCTGAGGCAGCTGTCTTTAGAGACTGATTACGTATCCTCAGTACCAAAGCAGCCACATCGGATAGTGTGCTAATACCTGTCCCTGTAGTATTTATTAATGCTTGATAAAAATAAAACAAAATGTGTTGGCCCACAAAAAAGCATATTCTTTAATATCTAAGATAAGCTACTCTACCATTATTTTTAAAATGTTACAATGAAAACAATAGTATCCATTTTTATTTTTATTTTGTTCCAGATCAGAGCCAAAGACAAGAACTTGCTAGCAATCACTAAATGTGACACTAGTACTCAGACTGACACCCATATTTTGCCGCCAACTATTGTGAAGGATTATGAGTGGAATGAATGGGAGCTAAGAAGAAAAGCCATCAAACTGGTTTGTTTCAACATTTTCTGAGAGCTATACACATAAGCTACAATAATAATGGTTTCTCTGTTCTGTTAATGATATTGTACACAATGGTCTTGAAGGGCTGAATCTTCTCTTTTTCTAGAATACTATAGTCTCAGAAATATTTTAAACATTGCTTTAAATAATGTAGAGGCTCTAAAACATAACAGAATCGCCCCCTTCACATGTTGGAGAACACAAGGAGACTTTTAAGTCACCTGCTTTCCCTCCCCCATTTTTAATTTCTTTTGTGGTATGGAGGTGCTGGCTGCATTTGGACCTCTGGTGCATGTTGCTCTCCTCCAGTCTACAGGTTTGATTGGAATAGTATAGTGTGGTGGGAATGCAAAATTTACATTTCATAATTAAATGTGGCATGCTTTGCCATTAATCCATTCAAAGACAGCATTTGACAGCTTGAAATCCAGAATCCCGGGAATCAGTTCCTGTAAACTTGCTTGTGTTCTTATCAACTGGCAACTGTCATGAAAGTCTTTCAGATATGTTCAGAACCAGAAATTGCACAGTTGACATGAATCAAAAGCACAAACCTCACTGAAATGAGTAAGAATTACCAGCTTTGGTTGTATGCAAGCTCCATTCATATTTTAGTAGTAGGTATATCATGCGGATCTACAGATGATTACATGATATAGCTAAACAGTAAACTTCTGGTAAGTGACCTAATCTCATTAACTCACTGATGACTTAAGAACTGCTGTTGCCTATCACCAGAATTCATTTGGTTTTGAATTGTTTATACTTACAGTATAAAGAATTTATATAAATACTTTAATATATCTGGGTGCATTTGTGGTTGCCTAAATATCTTTGTCTTCTGCATTCAGGCTAATTTGCGCAAAAAGTTAACTCACTCTGTGCAGACAAACCTCAGTCACATGAGAAGAGACAACTGCAGCCAGGTGTACCCCCCAAAGGATTCTGGCACACAGACCAAACATGAAAACTCCAGCAATGTACCCAGACCACAGATTTTCCTGGCTCATCTTCGGGGAAGAACATCCCCAACTACCCATATGATTAAAGTGAACTTGACAAGAGCAGTTGATGAAACATAAATAAGAACATAGAAGAACAAGAAAAAATAAATAAATGCCTTTTTAAAAAAAAATGTAAACAAACTGTTTCCCATTTTTTGTCGATTCATACGGCACATTCATTAGCAGGGCCAGAGGAAAAGCTTAGATGCATGTTTGTTAAGCTACAGCTTAAAAATTCTATCTCCAGCCAAAGCCTGTTGTAGCATTTTGTTTTGAAACATACATGGAAGCTAGGATTATCTAGTTTCCCACACTGGACTCTCCTGACCACCAGGATTCTTCCTTTTCTTCTATATCTTAGCTTCTTGCATTTTGTGTTTGCTTTAGGTAAGGTCTTATTTTCCTCCTGATTGTCTCCATGTGACAAACAAGACTGATGTTTTCATCTCTCTGCTACCCTTTAATATAATAGTTTGACAGTCTATTATATCCCACAATATGTAGTATATGGATGGATCCAAAATACACAGTCTCTTTTTCATGTAATTTGTACAAGTAGTACCTCCATATCTGCTGGAGATTGGTTCCGAACCATTGTGGGTACTGGAAACTGTGGATAATAGTGAACACTATATATACATAGTAAACATACTATGTAAACATACTATGTATATGAAGAATATACATAGGTGGCAATATATATATATATATGGATGAGAGACAGAGTGAATTCCTATATGGAATAATACATAGTAAACATATATAGCATGGAATATCTCTCTCTCTCTCTCTCTCTCTCTCTCTCTCTCTCTCTCTCTCTATATATATATATATATATATATATATATATATATATATATATAGAGAGAGAGAGAGAGAGAGAGAGAGAGAGAGAGAGAGAGAGAGAGAATATTCCTATATCGAATAATAGTGAACACTGTATATACATAGTAAACATATATACAGTATATCATGGAAAATAGGAAAAAAACATTTTCGTCATATACATTAGCAGAACTGGCCACTAGAGGGTACCAGAGACCATGCTATGTATTCTTCACTAACAAGTATTCAGCATGGTCTCTGGATTCCTTTAGTGGTCAGTTCCGGTGATGTGAAAATATTTTTTTTCTGGATTTTATTTGTTTCAATATTTTTTATATTTTCAGACTATGGACAAATGGAAATGCAGATATTGATTTTGTGGAGATGGGGATCTTACAGTATTTTGGCAATTGCTGAAAGAGCCTCTACATTGATGATACATTTATGAAAGAGGGGTGCATGAAAATTTAATAGTTCTTTTGTGTTTCCTCTTTTATGTAACCTTTTGATGGCTTTCACCCTTTGTCTTTCAAGGTGTGTCAGAAACGTTTCACCCAGTAACACTGCGAGGGCTGTCAATCAGAATGTTTACGAAGTGTTGGACTTTTGAATGGGTAAAAGGGCCTAGAATCCAGCAAGGAATGCTCTTCTTCAGTTGTTCCTTGTGGGGTTATCATGTAGTGAACTTCTTCTCCCCTCTATCTTGGATTGTCGCCAGCCTGGTGTGCCTCCAACTTGAATCCATTTCTTTTTTTGCCTTTTTCTAGATTTGTTGGGGGGGGATTTCCCCTCACTTAGCTGGATTATTTTTGCTGCTGTCTTGTCTGCCTGTTGCTATCCTCAAAGGAAAAAGAAGGCATCAAAAGAGAAATCTTCCAATACAGTGGTGCCTCGCACAACGGGTGCCTCGTAGAGCGATGAATTCGTTCTACGAGGCCGTTTTTGCGATCGCAAATGCGATCGCAAAACGATGCCCGTATAGGCTGTGATTCACGGAGCGAAGGTCGGTAAGCTGCTCGCTTACCGACCTTCGCTTTGCGACCCGCCGATCAGCTGTCCGGCGGGTCCAAAATGGCCGCCGGAACAGCCGAAAGGGGCCGGGGCGCAGCGTTTTCGTGCCCTTGGTAAGCAAGGGGAGCGCGCGAAAACGCTGCGGAAGCCCCGAATTGGCTGTGCGCAACCATTTCGGGGCTTCCGGCAGCGTTTTCGCGCGCTCCCCTTGCTTACCAAGGGCGCGAAAACGCTGCGCCCCGGCCCCTTTCGGCTGTTCCGGCGGCCATTTTGGACCCGCCGGACAGCTGATGGCAGCCATTTTGACGCCCTCGTGCGAGGGGAGGGCGCGAAAATGGCTGCCGGCCCCTGGGAAACATCGCACTACGGTGAGTATTCTATGGCACTGGAACGCATTAAGCGCTGTTTAATGCGTTCCAATGCCTTTTGGTGTTCCGTAGTGCGATGTTTCCCACAGCGAAGGCACCACTGTGCGGGGCACCACTGTAGTCTAATAGGTTTTTTGAGGTGAATGGTTTTGACTGAACGTTTTAAATCTTTGTCCACATCTCAAATGTAGATAACATGACTTTTAAGATTAGTCTCATCCCTCCCCCCCCCCCCAATTTTTTGTTGTTTGCTTCTTTGGTAACATCTTGCCTAATAAAGAGCTCTGAAAATCTCAAAAGATTATTCCATATAATGAATTGTGGGATGCATTGAAGACAGTTGCAGCATGCTCTGACAGCATTTTCCACGCCATCTGGAATAAGGTTGGGAGTATCATCCCAGTACAGTGGTGCCTCGCATAACGATTTTAATTGGTTCAAAAAAAAAAAAAAGTTATGTGAAACATCGTTATGTGAAACACCATTTTCCATAGGAATGCATTGGAAACCGGTTAATCCGTTCCAATAGGCACGGATTGCCGTCCTTAAGCGAAAAAACCCATAGGAAACATCGTTAAACGATACAATGTTTCCTCCATTAGAATGTATTGAAGCCGACTCAATACATTTCAATGGCTTTGTGAAGTCAATTTTTGCAAATGTGTGTCATAAAAGGGTCAAAAATGGTTTTAAATGCTTGGATTAGCTTCTGCACCCTCTAAAACGGATGCAAAAGTTAATTTGGCTTTGATCTGACTTCGTTAATTTATGGTGAATTTTCCCCCCCAACTTTTGACAGCTGTCAAAATCTGACAGCTCCATTGTTTCCTATGGGGGAAGAAAAAATTCACAAAAAATTAACGAAGACTCAGCAACTGTTCTAAATGCTTGGGTTCGGTAGAGGACCTCCTAAGTCGTGTGCAAACCTGATTTGGCTTTGATCTGAACTTTCGTTAATTTATGGTGAATTGTTTTCTCCCCCATAGGAAAGCATGGAGCTGTCAGATTTTGACAGGTCCATTGGTTCCTATGGGCCGAAAAAAAAATTCACCATAAATTAACGAAAAGTCAGATCAAAGCCAAATCAGGTTTGCACATGACTTAGGGGGTCCTCTAACGAATCCAAGCATTTAGAACCGTTTTTGACCCTTCTAAGACACTTTTTAAATTGAAAAAAAAAACATCGTTAAGTGAAGCAGGGGACCTAAAATCGCATTCGTTATGCGAAGCATGGTCCCAAACTTCGCTAAGCGAAAATCGCCCATAGGAAACATCGTTATACGGTGCTTATTATTTTCTAAAAAAACACATCGTTATGCGAATTCATCGCTAAACGAGGCACTCGTTAAGCGAGGCACCACTGTATTTGTTCACAAGCAGCAATGGAAAATGAGAGCTTTTTTGTATTTGCTTGGACTGCCTTCTTCCTTTATATACACATACACACACACACTTATCCTGCATGGAGGTTTTAGACTACCTGAGGTGACTTGCAGGTATTGCAATTCCTTTTTCATTCTTCCTGTCTCAAAGGGAAAGCATAGATTGTGCTTGTGTGAATTCATGTGCACAACTGGCAGGAGGTGGGTGAATAGCTTATCCAAGATGCAGTCTACAGGGGTAATTATGGTCGTCTGTGGAGGGGCCAGAGGTCAGGATACCCCTGTGGGTAGGCCATGGCACTTCCACCCAGAGCCCAAGAATGGACTGACTGACCATGAGAGGGACTGGGAACCCTGAAGCCAGAGCAGTCAGCAGGGGAAAGGAACAAGAGTGCAAGATGCTAGATAACTCAGACAGAGTACTTCAAAGCAGGGGTCCCCAACCTTGGGCCTCCAGATGTTCTTGGACTTCAGCTCCCAGAAATCCTGGCCAGCAGAAGTGGTGAAGGCTTCTGAGAGTTATAGTCTGACAACCTCTAGAGGTCCAAGGTTGGGGACTACTGCTTTAAAGCACCAATATGACTACATACAATTGAAGTGCATGAGCACTAACATTCAGACTCAGTCCCTGAATTTTCGCCTCCCATCCCCTGCAAGAGGAGTATGAGTGTTGCAATCCTATGCCCATTTCCTTGGGAATAAAAACCATCCCAACTCAACAAGATTGATTTCTGACTATTGCTCACTGGGCTGGAGTACCAGGGCCCAGGAATTCAAATCTCCATTATGCTGCCCAGCAGAGGGGCTGGTCTGGAGTGTGATGGGGTAAAGTGCTCTACTATCTGTGCTGCCTTCCTTGGACAAGCTACATATCCCAGAGTACTATCCAAGGAAGGCTGGACTGGAGGAATCCCAAGCCGGATTTAAGATTGCCGGAAGAAATATCAACAACCTCCGATATACAGATGATACCACTCTGATGGCAGAAAGTGAGGAGGAATTAAAGAACCTTGTAATGAGGGTGAAAGAGGAGAGTGCAAAAAACGGTCTGAAACTCAACATCAAAAAAACTAAGATAATGGCCCCTGGTCCCATCACCTCCTGGGAAATAGAAGGGGAAGATATGGAGGCAGTGTCAGATTTTATCTTCCTGGGCTCCATGATCACTGCAGATGGAGACAGCAGCCACGAAATTAAAAGACACCTGCTTCTTGGGAGGAAAGCAATGACAAATCTTGACAGCATCTTAAAAAGCAAAGACATCACCTTGCCAACGAAAGTCCAAATAGTCAAAGCTATGGTTTTTCCTGTTGTGATGTATGGAAGTGAGAGCTGGACCATAAAGAAAGCAGACCGCCGAAGAATTGATGCATTTGAATTGTGGTGCTGGAGGAGACTCTTGAGAGCCCCCTGGACTGCAAGGAGAACAAACCTATCCATTCTAAAGGAACTCAACCCTGAGTGCTCACTGGAAGGACAGATCCTGAAGCTGAGGCTCCAGTACTTTGGCCATCTCATGAGAAGAAAAGAGTCCTTGGAAAAAACCTTGATGTTAGGAAGGTGTGATGGCAAGAGGAGAAGGGGACGACCGAGGATGAGATGGCTGGACAGTGTCTGCGAAGCAACCAACATGAATTTGACACAACTCCGGGAGGCAGTGGAAGATAGGAGGGCCTGGCGTGCTCTGGTCCATGGGGTCACGAAGAGTCGGACACGACTAGACGACTAAACGAAAACAAACTACCCAAGATAGGGACCAGTAAATCATTTGCGAGTACTTGAAATCCATCAAAAACCCAAGTGGGGGCGGGGGGAGGTTTACAATGTGCCCAAAGTACTATAGCCTCAGTTTGGCCACTTGTTCAAAAAACTCATGCTTGATTTGATGTAGTACCCACTGGCACCATAAACAAAATTTCCTACACTACATTTCAAATAATTTTTTGTTAGCTTTCTTCATTGTCCAGCTTTCACATCTCTCCATACTGCAACCTAAACCACATACCTTTACTCCTTATCTCAGTTGCAATAGGGAAGGAGGGGACTGTGGCCAGTTTTCTGTGATTTAGTATATGGGTATTTAATTATTTATACAGTATTTTGAAAAATGGGGACGGCATATTTTAGAATGACCATGTACTAGTCTGTCTCCTATTTTCTGTTCTTGATGTTTGTAATTCAGAATCCTGAACTTCACCAATGAAAGTGCTCATTTATTACCATTTGAGTGAGAAAAAACATAATTAGCTGTGCTAGTCCATGGATGTGGGTGAGTGCGGCGGGGGAAAATCCCAAATCAAGGTAAGCAACAAAATGACTGCCTTAAAGCGCAGATTCCTTCTCCCTCACTCTATGAAACTGTCATAATGTCAAAACAATTGAAACATCTCCCGTCAAAAAAATGGAATGACTAATAGATACAATTTCCCCCTTTGTTCCCTTCCATTCCGAAAGACCAAATCCATTTCCCGCCTCTTTTGCACGAGGGTTCCATAGAGATTAACAATGAAGATCGACTCTTTGTTTCACGGTGATCCGGCACTTCCTGGTTCTTTCAGGTTTTTCCCTCCTCCTTGGGAGAGGACTGAAGGCTTCCCTTAAAAAATGTTCATTAAAATGAGTGCCTTTTAGGGGAGAAGCAAAGGGTCTCACTGTTTCTTATTTGGCCCTTATTTTGTGTTGAAGACATGATTTTGCAGAGTTCTGAAACATGCGAACGTTATACATTCTGTCCGATTAGTATGGAAGAGCACAGGACGGGAGCATTATTCTCCAGGTGAGGTACATCGTGTTCTATTTATCGTAAATCTAGGGGCACCTTCGACGGTATTTTGCTTCCGGCAGACGGAATGGAGTTATTCCGGAGAGCGTGGCGGCATCCCGGGTGCTGGCCGTTCTAGCCACCCAGTGCCGCTCTCGGTATTGCAAGGGGAGGGTTCGCGAGGCGGGCGGGGCTTCCATGTCCTCCAGCTGATTCTTTCCTCTCCGGGAGCCATGGCGCCCCCGAAAGGTAAGCGGGAGAGACCCTGGGGGGGGGGGGCTCATCCCCGTCCCTGCCTCATGTCCACCCGCCGCTCGCCGGGCTGCAAGCTGGAAGGGACCCGCTCACCTCCCGCCCGAATTGCCTGTCGTGTGAAAATGGAACAGTCCGCTTCATGGAGGGCTATTGCTGGGCGCCCCCACGTTGCTCCGTGTTGGGGAGGGAGTAAAGGGGGAATTCTGCAGAGCTCCTCCGTCTGCTATTGAGCCCTGCCTGGCAGTCTTGGGGACAATCAGGAGGTGGTGGGCTTTCCGATTAGGAAGCCCCGATGGGGCACACAAGCCTCACGGGGCTGACTGAGATGGGGCAGCTTCTGGGCAGCCGCTGCCGGCCTGTGGCAGCGATGTGGACAGGTCGTCTGTCCCCTGTACAGTATCTTCTTTTGTCAGGTAGGATAGAGGGTGCAGTTTGCACAACTGAAAGGAGTGCCCTGGAGAGATCTGAGCTGGCCACGGTGGCACATCCCTTCCTTACATCCTGGTTGGACTACTGTAATGAACTCTACCTGGGGCAGCCTCCTCTGGAAACGTCAGTGGGTGCAAAAGGCAGCATGCACATTGCTCACTGGGACTGGTCACAAGGATTCTCCCCCCCCCCCCCCCCCCCGTTACAAGGCCACCGGTTGCTGATTTCCATGTACAATTCAAAGTGTTGCTCCCAGCCTAGAAAGCCAAGCTGTCTCAAGGACTGCATCTCTCTCTATGAGCCTGCCTGGATGTTAAGATCACCAGGAGAGGCCTTTCTCTCAGTCCCACCACCCTCGCAGGTACACTTGGTGGGGACATGCAAGAGGGTGTTCTCTGTTGTTGCTCCCAAGCTCTGGAACCCCCTCCCACAGGAGGCCAGGTTGGCCCCACCTTTGCTGTCCTTGGGCAAGCAGGCAAAGACTTTTCCCTTCAGGCAAGCTTCTCCTTAGTGACTGGCTGCCTTAGTGGTGTTTTTAAATGGTTGGTTGTGCCTTAACTGCTTTGAATGTTTGTTTTGGTGTTGCTGTGCATTTGCTAGTGTCATTGAGTTGAAGTAGTATGGATATGTAGTCAGAGAAATGTAAGCTGGAGTCAGACAGGTTCTGTGTGAAGATATTTGAGAGACATTGGAATGTGTTTTTCTAAGTGCTTTGAGAGTGTTTTTCTAAAGATCGGTACAGCATGGTTCGAAATAGAGCTGAAGGTCAAATCAAGGGGCCCTGGAAGACTCAACATTCCAAGCCAATTGGAATTTAAAGGGAATTAAGGGAGGAGGAAGGTTTTACAGCCCCTTGAGGCTAATTGGTTAACAGCCATGAAGTGTCGAGAAGAAGGGAGGAGTTAAAGAATGTAGAAAATGGATGATGGGTTATGTGAAAGAGGAAGGAGATCCAGTTTTGTTCTGAGATTCGAGGATATAAGTAGAGAAAGAAGGAGGTGCGGTTAGCCCACCTTAGCTCAGCTTAGTAGTGTTTATTATTTTAATAGGGATTAGTTGTTTTATTTAACTGTAGTGATCTTTGAATATGTTCTTTATGCTAAAGTTTGTGCAATATAAACTGATTCTAAGAAACTCTATTTTTCTAATAAAAATAAATTATAAAAATTCTTACAAAAGGACTGGTCTCTTGAACAGCAGGGTCTGGCTAAATCCAGGGAGTGGAGAGGGCCATAAACTATCTATCTAACTGAGCTGTTGTGAGTTCTAAGGAATCACAAAGCCCATGTGTCTGTACTTGCAAAGTACTGGGTAAAAGTAAAGTGTTCTTTTAAGGTCAGACTTGTTCAAAGAGCTTATGCTACATACTGCTGAGGTCTTGGGACTTGCCCCAGCACAAAGGTAGTAGGTAAGAGGCCTGTCAAACTCTCTGACCGAGTGCTAACCTTTCTTTAGGGAGACTTGGGCACCACAACTAGGATTGCTGAGACTGTTTAGCTTTCACATGCACTGGGCTACAACTCCCATCCACTAGGGTTGCCTGTAGTTGTAGTCCAGTACATCTGAAAGGCACCACATTGAAGAAGGTTGATTTCTTTCACCCACCTCAGTTGTGGCCAGCATTTTTTTCTTTCAGGCTGTTAAGTCCTCTGTTAAAAAACCCTGTCTTTTTGGAATTGCCCATATCAGACAGAAATATTGATTAAGTTGTAATAAAATATATGCACATGAAGGCAGTGTGTTATCTTCTCATGTAAACATTGCATGTGTGAGAGAGATGCTTTACAACATGTGAATGGCCATTTCAAGTATTTTGATAATCTAAAATCTGACGAATGTACAGTATCTGACTCCATATGTCTGCTATAAATTTGTATTTTTGTTTTAAGCAACAAACACATTCTTTTGCTTATGGAATACTTATATGAACATATAGATTGTTGAGGCCAGTCTGCTGTGGTGGCAGATTTGGACTATACAAAACTTCACCTCAGCACTTTGTCTTTGTATTTTAAAGGGCTACAATTATCAATCACCGTAGAATATTCATTCATATCTGGCATGGGGATATCCATAAAATACTGTCCTCCACTTGCAGTCCTATTTCTGGTGTTTTCTTTTTTCTTGCTAAGTGTCTAGAATTTTTAAAGAAAGAAGGCAATTCATAAGTATAGATTCCTTTACTGACCTCTTTTTAGGGGTGCATTTTTGATGGGAACAGTGACCTATACCATGTAGGGATGCCACCAAAAGTTGCCTTGAGAGCTGATTGCATACTGTGGACTTCAATGGCTAGACTTCAGTGTTGTGCTTCTGCTGGCAAGCAAACACCATTTTATTCAGGCCAGCTTCTAGCAACCAACTGGCTTCTGAGGAAAGGATTTTTGATGGAGGAGTGTGTGCTGCACTTTTATAAATGATGTGATTATTAAATAGCTTTTAACACAGTTGTCTTAATAAGGTGATCTGTTTTCGTTTAAATATTGTTGTATATATCTTTCAATCTTGTACTGCCAGTGACTGGGAAAGTAGTTTTAAAATGAATTTTGAAGTTTAGAAATAAATGTAGTACCTATACAATGCTACTTCTGTAGAAAAATATTTTGGTGTAATATAACGTAACTCTATAATGCTTCTCTTTTTAAAAGAAAAGAATATTCAGTGAAAGAGTTTTCTTAATACTTCCTTTCTAAAATGACGGTAAATGGAAAGAGGCACCCCCAGTTTTGCTTTTACTAGCTTTTGTGGCATCATTTTCAAAACTGTATATCATTATATTTTTGTTTACCCAGTATTTTACTATATTTTACACTTTTAAAAAAATGCCTAAAAGGTTTTTTGGTATTACTTTTAAAAGAGCTTTAAAAAAGTTAAGAGGTGATAAAAGCATCTATTGAAAGGGGCATAGTTAATGCATGCTGAGCATTTCAGATGTCCAAAGTAGAACCATGCCTTTCAAAAGTGGTGGAGGAGTACTGATAAGGGTAGTGTTGCATATAGAAAATAGTGTCACAATTTGAACACATGGAAAACTGTAACATGAAGATACAGAACATGCAGAATGGCCATTCCACTTGTAATTCACAATGCAAAAGCAATGATTTTCAAGAGCTCAGGGTGATCTGTCTGGAAGAACCCGAAGATCCTTGAGTCTTTTGTAGATCTTTTGGTTGCTTTCATTTAGTCTGATTATACTGGAGTGAATGAAATTTTGCTACAAGCGTGTGTTTAGTTTATGTGATTACAACAGTTTGGTGTAGTACCTTACAGCAGTGTTTACTCAAAGGTGTAACTGTCATTCATAAAAGAATAAAGATATGAATAGAATAGAATTTGGCAAGTTATATCAGGCGGCTGGTATAATGATTCTAGTCTCTTGGGCATACCATGTTGAGTAAATATAGGAATATATAGCTATTTATAAATAAAACAGTCAAGCAATCAGATATAATGACATCTTTCTTCATGGCTAGAGATTTCATAACTTCTCTTTTGATACACATTCTTATTTAAAGCAACAAAGACTGAAATCCAGTAGTAAGTTACAACTAGAACATATCCATTGTATCGGTGAGAATTTGGTGGAGTCAACACTTAAATGTAAGTTCCATTGATTCAATGGGCCTATTCTAATTTTGACTTACTACTGGATTTAAGCCAATGATTCTTAAAGAATAATGCATGTTATTTCGCACAATCTTTCACATATGCAATCCATGAACATTTATGCAAATAAGACTTGCTAGTCTTTAGAGTGCCACTGTAATAGACTAACACAGCTACCCTGCTAGACATTGTTATTAAAATTAGATGATACTGCCATCTTGTTTTTTGCTTAGTAGCTTATTGCACATTGATCTGAATAGCAGAAAATGCAAATAATTCCACAGATTTCTGCTGGTTTTTCTTTTCAAGTGAAATTGTGGGTGCAAATATGTTCTGAAAAAAATTCTGTGTCTAACAGGACAGTGGAGACTATTGGTGTTTTCAGATGATGCCCTCAGCATGCAATTGCTCTGCCTCATTCACAGAATGTTATAAGTGTCATATGATTAGAGGATACCATCTTCCACTGGTTACCCTTCTTTGGTTTTATGGTGGTACTTATGTTCCCCCCCCCCCCCCCCGGTTAAGGATGGAAAGATGGAATAGTTGCGTAGTGGTTTTTTTACTGGTTATGCTCACAGCTATCTGTCTAAAAGCACCAAAGCTTAGATGCTGAGTTTCATCCACCCATACAAAGGTCCTTTTGACCCCTGACTCTACACTGTTCAGCAGTTGGTGAAGGCATCTGGGAATTGCAGTCTAAGAACACTTGGGTCACCCAAGGTTGGAGATCAGAGTGCTAAAGGATCAGCAATACCACCTGTGTACAGGGTAGATGTACCAGTAAGCTATAGAAAGAAGACTGAGGGGTGGTATGATAGCAGTTTTCAAATACTTGAAAGGCTGTCATATGGAGGAGGGGCAGCATCTTTTCTCGATCATCCCAGAGTACAGAACATGCAACAATGGGCTCAAGTTAAAGGAAGGCAGATTTCAGTTGAATGTCAGGGAAAACTTCCTAACTATTAGAGCAGTACGACAGTGGAACCAGTTACCTTGGGAGTTGGTGAGTGCTCCAACACTGGAGGCATTCAAGAAAAACTTAGATAATCACCTGGCAGATATGCTTTCATTGTATTCCTGCATTGAACAGGGGGTTGGACTTGATAGCCTTGTAGGCCCCTTCCAAGTTCACTTCTCTATGATTCTATGAAATGCCCTGATTTTTTTTAAGTAAAGAGAATATGCTGAGTCCCCCAGATGGCATCTTAACACCAGTTAGAGAAGCTGTTGACACAGCATTAATGCAAAGATGGCTCAGCAAGACCACAGTGGCAAACCAAGTAGATTTATTTATTTATTTATTTATTTATTTATTTATTTATTGGACTTATATACCGCCCCGATGTTACATAGTTTCATAGATTTGCTACCACATGCTTCCCATTGTGGTTATTTCCGAAATTTTTTTAAAATAACAACTAACAGTGGGTGTCTCTATAGCAAGTTTGCCATGCAAGTTGAAGTCTCCTGCTTCAGCACCTTGGATTTCTAAAATAAGATGGGCCTGTGTTGGTGTTACTTCTGTCTGTGATGCCCAGTGGTTTGCCTCTGATCTCTCTCATGGAGCAATGCTTCTGTTTTTCAGAAAATGTCAGTTTACTTTTTAAGTTGTACTGCTTGACAGTGATGACCTTGGTGGCAGCAACGTATACAGTAGCCTTGCGATACACAAGAACAACAGGAACAGTTCTGTACTTTTCAACAACAGCTGTTTGCGTTACAGAAGTTATCAAATTATTCCTAAGCTTGGGCATTTTAGCAAAGTAAGTGTGAGTGTTGGTGAGTATACTGGAATAGCATATTTTCCTCGGGGTCTTTTTTTTTGTTTCATTTTGTTCTATTTTTTAAAAAACAAAGGTTTGGGTTGTCTTATGTGGTTCTTGCCTAGATGGTATTTATTAGATTTTTTTCCAATGGCTGCTCCTTCTCTGAAAGATTAGTTTCAGAGCAAGTGAAAACATGCATGTTTTACTTCCTTTTCCAGGTCTCTCCTTTGCATAACTCAAAAATGTAGGTGCCAATTAGCAAGTTCATTTTCATTGCTTTGGATCGAGTTCAGAAATGTCAATATAAATTACGAGGAGAATCTTGGCATGACATTAATTGGGTTGGTATGGGCGTGGTTGAAGAATAATGACTAAAAGTGGCATTTTTGTTTTATTTTTAAATTGATTTTGTTGGCTTTGAGTTCTCACTGAGGTGCCATGTAAGGATTGAAAGGAGCCAATGTAGAATTGTTGTGCTCACCACATTCATAGTATACCTTATCCTTTTTTTGAATTAGAGGGCACCTATGGCTACCTTAAAATACCCCACATAAAAACGACTCAAGTGGTTTCAAGTTGGTATAATATATCAATTGGCTGTTTGCTTGTTTTGCCTTTTTAATGGTATTCCAAATCTTTTATTCCATCCTAATTAATGGTAGGATAAACCACTGGTTCTTAACCTTTGTTACTCAGGTGTTTTTGAACTGCAACTCCCAAAAACCCCAGCCAGCAGAGCTGATGGTGAAGGCTTCTGGGAGTTGCAGTCCAAAAACATCTGAGTAACAAAGGTTAAGAACCAGTGGGATAAACCATGAACCGATGGCATGTTATGGTGTGCTTCCTTTACAAGATCCATTTTGTGCTTTGAATTGGGGTAGATAACGATTTAAATGAATTATTTTGCACATGACTTGCTCTAGTGGTGAACGCATGAAGTATTGAGACTGTCTCTACAACAGCTACAGTCTTTATTTATTTATCTTTTCATTAACCTTTCTGGTGTTATACTTGACATTAGGCTGGCCTCTAGAAACCTTGAGTGAGTATAGAGCACAAGGCTTTCACAATTAGAACTGAAGTCCTTTTAAAATACCCAGCAGGTTTGAGGCCAAATATCTTTTCTCGTGCTTTCTGCTGAAACAGCTTGCACAGGTCTCAGAAATAGCAGTAGTTCATTGTTTTTTATTTTCCTTGTTGACAGGGCCCATTTTGTCCAAAGACAGAAATACAGTCGGCTGTCATAATGCCAGTGTTCAGAATGGCAGTCAACCTTTTGGGGAAATCATGGAGATGTATCACAAGTCCATTGACCTGTTGGTGTATACATTTCAGTGTGAACACTAGTTATCCATACATTCTGTCAAGCTTACATTTCAGTCTTTGGATGCCTGATTCTAAAGATCACTTAAATTTTGATTCTGGCATGAAGTTCACTTCCTTCAAGTGAATTAGAGTTCCTCATTGAACCCAGTTTTTAGAAGAGCTCTGCACACTTGTTGAAGTTGCATATGTCGGAATGCTTGGACAAAGAAACAGTCCTAGAACGTAGCTGTTTATGTGAATCAAATTACCATAATAATCTTTGAACTGTTAAGCTGGAAGGGACGCTATGGGTCATTGTGTCCAGCCTCTCTCAAGGAGACATGGTGAGGAACTGAACTCCCAACATCAGAATCCTCAGCCAGAGACCTAAGCTGCCGAGCTACAGCATTTTAGTTCTGCCCAGACATATTGAGCTACCAGCTATCCAGCAGTTCTCTGGCTAACCTTTGGGTTGTTTCACTTAAAATGGTTAAAGACAGGCTGCCAAGCACAGTGTAAAATTAATGAGTGGCTAGTTTCCAAATTTAGGAATTACTGTGATTGAAATACCATCTTCTTTTGTTCCTGTTGCATATCTGTTATTAGCAACATGTCCATAGGTTTCTGATAGCAATACCTGAATTCCATCTTTTGAAAAATGTACACATTGCTGGCCTTTCCGATTCCTGCATGTCCTAAAGTTTGATGTTTCAGTAGTAGGAAGAACATTTCTTATTAGATTTAGAATTGCTTCCTTCTGTCTCTGGAAGTTGATTGGTTGGTTAAGAAGTCTCCCATGTACCTGTTATGTGGCATCAACCTTGTCTTAGAAAAAAAACTATAGAAAATTAACATGAAGGACAACTAAAAACACTTGGAATGACCAACTAATTTCCAAATACAAGGGGGAACGAATGGATGATAAGTCAGTGCTTCTGAAATAACATGTTATGTAACAGTGATAGATTTGTATCCAGAGTTTTGCCAATGTATCATAAAAGAAGTAATAGTGAACTCAAGACACCTCCATGCTTTTAAGATTATGTGTGATTTTGTCATACTTATCAAACAATTATGTAACAATTATCAGCCCTACCACAGTCATGGGTTAATTGTGGCTTTGATTTATTTCATTTTTTGACCTATCAGCAGGTTGGCTCTTCCCACCACCACCTCAAGAAACAAACAAAAAAACAAAAACCAAAAAAACAGTTATTCTTTCTTCACTCCGTTTCCAAGGCTTTTAACTGCAAGGCTGATAAAGTTCTGGGAATACTGTACAGTTTCTAAGTCTTAGAATATTTTTCTAAGTTGCTTTTACAACTCCCTTACTCCTCCACATTTTTCAGTTGGCTTTATGGCACCACCAACTCTGTACAGTACAGAGTCAGTTTGGTAGGCAGAGCTACCAAAAATGAATAAATACAGTGAAGTACATCATTTACACTGCCAAAGTTACCCCACTCCACCAGTATATCACTTTACAGAAAGTTATTTCTTGCTGTAGTGTTTACAGAGAGTTGAAAAACAGACACAACGGCTTGATCTTTGTTCCAGTCCTGTCCCTTGGAATGACTGTCTTCCATCACCCTCCGGGTGACCCAAACAGCTCCTGAGGGGGCAGTGGAATGGCCTGTTGCTGAGGGAAGAATGGGAATTAAAGCCTGACTCAGCAAAACTAATGCTCCCTTTCCTCTGTGGGTTCTGCTTTCCCTTCAGCTCAAAGTGGGTGGGTTGGGGGGGGGGGAAACCTTATTTCAGTCCAAGGGCCAAATTCAGTCTCAGAGAATTTCCCAGGGACCATAATCGAGGGGAGGGGGCTGCTAGACCAAAAATGCTGGTGTATTTCAGCTTGAAACTCTTAATGCCACGAATTAAGCCCCCCCCCCAAAAGATGGTGTCCTGAGGAAGGAGGGTGGTGCCATGTGAGGAACCCTAGGAGGTCTTGGATGCAGAGTCTGAGCTTCGCCATTCCTGCCTGAGTATCAAGAAAGGCATGGAGTGTGTGTTAGCACACCGACTGTGTTGCCTTGCAGCTTGGGTCGGTCAACTCTTGGAATGTTATGAGTTTTTGCCCCCCCCCATGTCACTGTTTCTGAATAATTCAGTATGTTGCTTGTTATTAATTAGCTGTATTAATATTTGTCCTTAAACGTTTCTTTTGTATTTTATTCCCTCCCACCCCTCAGAGAGACTGGAAGTCTAGGAAGATTATTGACATCTTTGAGAGAAAATGTTTTGGGCAGTCCTAAAGAACTACTCAAATTAAGTGTCCCATCCCTTGTGTATGCCATTCAGAATAACATGGCCTTCCTGGCTCTTAGCAATTTGGATGCAGCTGTTTACCAGGTAATTGCTGATATCAAAAAACTATTTGCTTACATGTTAGATACTAGATGTATGCTCATCATCCGATATCAAACTGCAGTATCACGTATAACACATATGGAACTGCTTTTGCTAATTGAATGTACAATGGGATTTTTTTCATGACTTGAATTTTTTTTAAATCAAAATTTTAATTTAATCATGATGTAAATCAATGTGTTTTTTTTAAAAAAAACTTTGATTTTTATCCACCCTGGCTTGTTGACTCTGCACCCATCTGAGTAGGAGTGGGTGATGCTTTTGCACAATTCCACTTAGTGCACCAGCAACAAACTTTCACAAATTCCCTTGTGACTTAGCAACAGTCACCCATATCTTAGTTACACTGTCCCCTGACTACTACCATGTGGTCTATCTTTTGAAGAGGATCCTGGATCTTCAGTGGGTGCAACATGCAGTATCTAGTTTTGGTGAAGGCTTTCACGGCCGGTATCTAATGGTTGTTGTGGGTTTTTCGGGCTTCTTGGCCGTGTTCTGAAAGTGGTTCTTCCTAACGTTTCGCCAGTCTCTGTGGCCGGCATCTTCAGAGGACAGCAAACTGTTTGCTGTCCTCTGAAGATGCCGTCCACAGAGACTGGCGAAACGTTAGGAAGAACCACTTTCAGAACACGGCCAAGAAGCCCGAAAAACCCACAACAACCAGTATCTAGTTTGCTAATGATTACAAGATATCATGATTGTATGATTTTGATCCCGAAAGACCTGCACTTACAAGTTTCTTACCAGGCCCAATTCAAGGTTTTGATCTTGACCTTTAAAGCCGTACATGGCTTGGGACTTGGGCTGTCCAAGGCACCTCTGGTCTTGTTCTGAGACGGTCCAGACTTTTAAGCTCTTCAGGAGAGGCCATCTTAAAAATATCAACAGTTTCAGAGGTCCAACCTAACAGGCACGCAGGGGCAGGCCATGACCTGGGTGGCTCCCAGACTATGGAATACACTCCCTTCTGATCTGTTTCCACTCTGCTGATAAAACACATATTTTAGACTGGTTTGTGATGTCTAATATGCCCTGTGTTGTTTTAATTATGTTGGTTTTTAATATATTTACTTCATTTTAGTGACTTTACAGTGGGGTTTGTTATTGGAGCTTTTTAAAAGCTGACTGTAGCTTTATCTCTCTCTCTCTCTGACTTTTTTTTAAAAACTGTTTTAAGAAGTTTGTAAGCCCCATGAAAGGGCTTCAGGATCAAAGGACTGCGATTGTGCAGCCTCTACCTGAAGGGAGCCTTCCCTTCTTTTTTGCTAAGCCTCATCGCTTGGCAAAAGGCAAGGAAAAGCGGGGGTCAAAGGGAGCCCTTTGATCCTGGCTTTTCCCTCCTTTTGTTAAGCTCTGTGGCTTGGTGAAAGGAAGGGAAAAGCAGGGATCAAATTTTCTAATTTGGGGTTAGAAAAGGGGGGGTGTCGTCTTATACATTGGGTTGTCTTATAAACAGAAAGTGATGGTAAGTCAATCCATCTCAGATTCAGTCTTCCTGTTCTCTTACAACTTTCCTCTTTCCCCTGCATTGTCGTCTTTTGCAGTGAATCTTGTCCCTCTTATCTGGCTTTCCAGGTGACCTATCAATTGAAGATCCCATGCACAGCCTTATGTACAGTCTTGATGCTCAACCGCTCCCTCAGTAAACTGCAGTGGTTCTCAGTCTTCATGTTGTGTGGTGGGGTCACACTTGTTCAGTGGAAGCCTGCTCAGGCCACAAAAGTCCAGGTAAGACTTATTTTTTTATTATTATTTATTTATTTATTTATTTATTTATTTATTTATTTATTTATTTATTTTATTTTATTTTATTTTATTTTATTTTATTTATACCCCGCCTATCTGGCCCACCGGACCACTCTAGGCGGCTTACTGTTGAGAGAACCTTTCTCGATTCATATTTTCCAGAATCCAAAATGTTACTTGGGTGTAAAGATATATATTCTTACTGTATAGAGATGATGGAAACAATATATATGTTCCAAATCCAGGAATTTTATTTTGCTTTTATTTTGATTTTATTATCCCAAACTTAACTGATCTCATTGTTGTGCTACATCAAAGGCCATGCCTGGTCAGATAAACAACCCTCTTCCTCCCCCCCCCCCAGTTAAGCTGTGTATTCTAAGGGAAGAGGGGTTGTAGTGCTGATTCTTGTTTTAATTGCAATTGTTAAACAGTTAGAAACTCATCAGTCAGTACTGATCTGTCTTCTCCTAGGCCAGACTGCAACTGACTGAGCGATGAACCAGGCTGTTTCTAGTTCAGTTCTTATTTTCATATCAGGTTAACTGGAGGGCCTTAGGCAGCTGCGTTATTTAATACAATTCTGTAAGGATTTCTCAGGTTATATATGAGAGCAACTTTAAACAAATTAAGAGCCTGGTGATGGTGACAATGATGTCATTGGTTTCAACCCATCCATGACCTTGTTCTTTGATAAAAGAGAAGTACATCTGCTGTACAGTTCAAAGCTGGAAAAAAATGAAAATAAGAGCCAGAAATCCCTAAACTGGTGGGCCAGCTTCTGTGGATTTCACATACAAGCCTTCTCTGTCTCATTCTAAAACAGATTTGCTAAATTTAGGCTGAAATTGTGAACTTGAGAATGAAGTTTTCGGAACTTAATTGGCCTTGTTTCTTATTTTATTTGGGCAACCCCTGTCTTTCCAGGGGTTATCCAAAATTCGCCTTGAACCTTCCCTCTAAAACAAATGTTTTTGTAAAGGGGAGGAGGTGCTATTAGAACATCAGCCCTGCTTGGAATAACCAGTGGTGAGGATTGATGGAAGGTGCAGAGTTGCCTAGTCCTGTCTGACCGAAGATGACAGTTTCAATTAGATTTTTCAATCCATATAAAATAGAGTTGTCTACAAATACTGAGGGATCTTAAAGGTGGGTTGTGAATAGTTCGAAAATCCTTGGGAGCTTTGATGTGTTATCACTGATACAGGACATTCTGATCAAATATGGTGACTATAATTGCTTCTCTGCCAACTGTTCCTGCTAACGAAGCTTTTCATGAAGCTTCCTCCAAATGTAGCTTTTATTTGGAGTGTTGTCATGTGTTACTTACCAATTTTTTTCACCTCTTCTGTAAATCATAAACAGCCCTTCATTGGTTGGTTGTTTTGAAAGATGCATGTTTAGTGACAAGAATGTACAATGTAAAAAGACGTTTTTGTTAAAAGAGGAATCACACAAGTGAAGAAAATCTATATAATGATAATTCTTTTGATATTTCAGTTATATCCAGAATAATTATGCATTTGACTGCTGTCCTCCTTTCCCAAAGAAATGAATACATAGCAAACCAAGCAAAGTGGATAAAAATCAATGATTTTTTTTAAAAAAAATCAAATTGATATAAATCATGATTTAAATTTCAAAAGTCAATTTATTTAAATAATTTAAAAATGCATTTTTAAAATTTGAGTCATGATTTGAATTGTGGTTTAGATCAATTTGATTTAAATCAAATCCATCCTGAAGCCAAGTTTTAGGCAAATGATACAATAGTGTCCCAAACTTGTTTCTCTTTAAATTAATGTGTTTACTTAGCTTATGAAATTGTAGCAGCCACTGCTATTAAAAACTCTCATTTTCGTTGATTCTTTAGATGGAGCAGAGTCCTTTGATTGGCTTTTGTGCAATTGCTGTTGCTGTCTTGTGTTCAGGATTTGCTGGTAAGCGTTGTCAATACAGTTATTGTCAAACAGCAACAACCTAGCTATGACTATTGCTGTCCTGATGATCCAGGGCATTTTCATAGGCTACATTTGCAGCTTAGGAAGTACTGTAGCACAGTTCCTTACTTCACTGCCTATGTAACATGAGACACTCTGGATTTTGTGGGAAGAATTAGAGATGGGCATGAACCATCTGTTTGGACAAAGTTTTTCAGTGTTTCTGATGGGCCCCCACTCAGAGGCAGCGCCTGGAGGAGGTGGGGCAGGGAAGCCAGGGTGCTACTTCTGAGTAGGCATCTGCCAGATGAGGCAGGGCTGGGAACCACCAGTTCAGCACTTCATGGCCATCTCTAGGAAAAATTTGTGGAGTTAATTTCTCCTGTCACTTCCTACAAACTATCGCAGTGCAGGTTTTGTATAACCCTTATCTCTCACATTATGCTTGTGATGGTTGCCTCAAGCCTTCCATGCAGCAAAATTAAATAAGAAGGCTTTCTCCTGTTCATCGGAGCCTTTTGGTCTATAGAACAGAGACAAAGAATGTATAGTTTTCCAGACATTATTGAACTGCCCTCATCACTGGTTATGCTAGCTAGCTAATGCTAATGGTAATTGCAGTTCTTAGTATTTGGCAAGCCACTTATTCTTCAGCTCTTGCACTCAGCTGAAATGATGGTGCTCTCATTCACCTTCAAAGTATAGTTCTTGTACTCATGACTGACAGCGTGTTTTCAAGATGAGGGAGGGAAAAGGGGAAGGAGGACCTCCCCTGAAGAGGGCCGCGGTGGTGTGGTCTCCAGGGTTGCACTGGTAGGCTCTGCGTGTAACACAAAAAGAGTGTGCAATGAATCGTTGTTTCACTTGGTGGCTCTCAGCATTAGGGTCTCCAGATGTTTTGAACTTCATCTTCCCAAAGCTCCAGCCAGGGCTCAAGGATTCTAGGAGGTGAAATCTAAGTGGTCCTGACAAGACCAGATAGGCAGGATATAAAATAAATAAATAAATAAATAAATAAATAAATAAATAAATAAATAAATAAATAAATAAATAAATAAATAAATAAATAAATAAATAAATAAATAAATAAATAAAAGGTTTGGAGGACCAGATGTTGAGGAATCCTGGTTTAATTTACTAAAACAGAAAAAACACGGGTTTAGAAAAACAACCTGAGTTTTATCTTAAAACATTTTGAAATAGTAAACCTGGTACTGTCCATACATTCTGCAACATATATTTGTGAATACTCTTCTCAACACTTTCTTTTTGTACGGCATGAGATCATTGTTATTTTTATTTATTACCCTTTTGTTTAAAAAAAAGAGGGGGGTATTTACTACCTTAACCTTTCAGCACCCAAATGTTCATGCCAGTTTTTACTCATTTTAAAAATGTATATATTACAGGAGAGGCTAATGAATAATGGTGGTGGGAGGTTAAAGGAGAGGGCATGTTCTTAGCTTTGAAATCGTTGGGAAGGTTGCTTTCCATTACGTGTATTAGCTTGGTTTATCCACTGACTAAAAATACAACAGTTATGGCAGCACCATTGTCTTCAACAGTCCAGGCACGAAAGATCCGATGTGAAGAACTTTCTCTCTTTCATTGTTGACCTGATTGACTGGTCTCTTGACCAGGTTAATTTCTGTTTCTTTTCAGGGGTATACTTTGAGAAGGTGCTCAAAAGTTCAGATACATCTTTATGGGTCAGAAACATTCAGATGTACCTTTCTGGGATTGTGGTGACGTTGGCTGGTGTCTACATGTCTGATGGAGTTCAAGTAATGGAGAAGGGCTTTTTTTATGGCTATACCCATTACGTCTGGTTTGTCATCTGTAAGTCTTTTGCTGTAACTTAATGATTGAAACAACGTACACACCCCTTTTTTTTGTCTAGGATGGTGGTTCTCAACGCTGGGTAATGCAGATGTTTTATGACTGCAACTCCAGCACATCTAATGATGAAGGCTTCTGGGAGTTGTAGTCCAAGAGCTCCTGGGTTACCGAAGGTTTGGAATCACTAATCTAGGACCATGGGCATATGACTTGGTTCGATATGAGACTGGAAGCATTGATCAATTCATATTAAACCCATAATTTCAGGGGTGGTGCTTCCTTAGCCCAGGGGTCAAATTCCAATTCCAATGTTAAATTTCATCATATAAAAATTTCTTCTACATGTTAGAAGCTTCTGAAGGATTGTCTGGCAGAGGGCTATCACTGCCCAGGAGATGCCTGAATGAGTTCACAATCTTCACATTTTGGGGGGGGGGGGAGAAGCTCCTTCCAGGCCCCCCCACATTAAAAAAAAAAAAAGAATTGCATTCAGACATTTGTGTTGCCTGTTCCTGGGACTAGTCGCAACAGATATGAACTTAAATGCAGTATGTTAAATCCTGCTTAGCAAACCAGGACTGTGTAGAGAAAGGAAGAAAAGGAAGAGAATAGGCTTGCTAGAAAGGAATAGTGACCAGTGTGCTGTTGGAAGTTTGGGTGGGCAGCGTCAAAAGGCAGTACAGTTTTGGCCCAGTGATCTTATGCTTGGTGTAACCCACACTGCAGCAGTAAAAAAAATTATGTAATGAAAGGCGTTTTCTTAACTGTTGTTTAGAATTGTAACTGCTCTTTATTATGACAGGACAGAAAATGTTTAGCATTTCATTAATAAGGATTATTTTGCTTCCTAGTTCTTTCCAGCGTCGGAGGCCTTTACACTTCTGTTGTTGTTAAATATACAGACAACATTATGAAAGGTTTTTCTGCTGCAGCGGCGATTGTTCTTTCTACAGTTGCATCCGTTGTTCTTTTTGGCTTACAGATAAGTAAGTTGCTTTTGGGCATGTTTAAGTCGCCTTGGTATCCCAAGGAAATGCCTGGGCTTGAGAGGAGTTATGTTGACTTGTTCATTGTATATAACTCAAACAATGATTGTCACTATATTGCAATGTGGTTTGGCCCTATGATGACACTACAATTTAGTGAGAACAGCTCACTGACTAACATAAACATGGTTAGTCTGGCAACACCCAATTTTGCCAGATACGGCAAAGGAATTTGATACTAAGTACTGTACAGATTTTAGAAGAATGATATAATAAATGGGTTTCTTACTGAGAAAGGTAAGACAGTATTTATTTTCACACTTAGTCTAGATTTTTCAGTTACTGCTGCTCAAAACAATGTTTTTCCTTCTCTACTATCCTAGTTCAATTTAAAAATTAATTCCTCACAGAGGTATGTTACTGAATCTCTAAGCGAACAGGGCTTTTTTAAAAAATTTATTTCCACCTTCACTACCACCTGATCTTCACATGTTTTATTTTCTTTCACACTGCTCTGTGCGGGGAAGTAATGAAAAACAACATTTTATTGATTCTGCAGTACAGATACATCTGTTTATTGTTTTGTATTGAAGAGTTCTGCATAAGAGAAGGAAGGTGGACACATAGCCAATAACAGTAAAATATGATGCTCTGTGGAATAGTGATAATTGAGAGAAAGCTGTGGATTCTTTATTACATTCTGAAACCTAAATGTTAAAACATATGAAGCAAAATATATTAAAATGGGCAGCACTGTCCTTTTTGAGGGAAGTGACTAATAAATCTGGGTGAGCCATTTCTACTGCTTATTCTGTCTTAAATGCACTAAGAATGCTAAGGCCAGCGTAGTTTTAGAAAGGCCTCCACAGCAGGTGCAAATTAGAATGGCTGTAGAGTTTCAGAATCTAGGATAAATGGATATCTTGTCTCATAAGAAAAAAATGGGCAGTTCCAGGTAATTTTTCCTATTTAAAGCAGAAATAAAACCGAAAAACTCTTGCATACAGGCATATATGTTCTTTAGTATCCTATGGTATTTAGATTCTTAGCTGAATATTAAACTCTGTCCAATTAAAGTTATTTTGTTTGAGATGACATCACAAAATACCAATAGCTGTTTCATACTTGCAAGTCAATAGCTTGATCTTGCAGTCACTAAGCAATGAATCTTCAGATAGGAACTCAGCCTACAATTCTTTAGAACATGGGTCATGTTTGAATTTTAAATCATGTACTTTGTTTTTTCCCTTCTAGCCATAACTTTCTCTCTTGGTGCACTCTTTGTATGTGTTTCAATATATTTGTATGGATTGCCTCGACAAGACACGACAAAGCTTCAGCCAGCAGAAACAAAAGGGTCAAAAGAGAACCTTATTAATGTGTGACATTTGCCAAAATGAAGAATTTAAAAAAAGCGAGATCAAAGTTAAGAAGACTTGACATGAGTTCTCTGTTCCCTTTGAAAAAAAGTCTCAAAACTGTATTGAGCAGACTATTCTGTTTGGACTAAAAAATGAAATTGGTCATTTAATGGAATGAAGCTTTACACTGGAAAATGAATATTTCATGGAACTGAAGCAAAATGTTTCATGTAAAGTAATGTCTTTTTTTCATTGTGTTGGACTATGAAGACCCCGCTTACCCAAACAAAATGAAGGAATGGAATGTGCAGTAACATGCCTCTATTGTATATATAATGAAGAGAAAGACATCATTGGAACTCACTTTGATGGACCATAAAAACAGCAATGCCTGCTGTTTGATATGCTGTTGCAAATTGATCATTGCACCTGAAATAATAGTTATAGAATGGATTTTCACATCTTAAATATTTTGATTGCATAGTTGTACTGAAAGAACCACACATTCTTCTCTGCATTTTTCTAGCTTTAAGATCCAGTGTTTTGCTGAGCTGCTATTGTGGTAAAGTAGTTGTTGCCACTGGAGTGAAACCAAGGTGTGTGTGTGTGTGTGTGGGTGGGTGTGTGGGTGTGGGTGTGGGTGTGGGTGTGGGTGTGGGTGGGTGGAGGGAAGGGGAGAGAATGCCATAGTGTCCAAATGATGACAGTTGTAGCTGAAAGGCCTGTGTTCTTATTACTTTGATAGGTTGAATCCATGGTCACATCTTTTTGCAACAGCCAGAAGATAAATTTAGCTGCTGCTACTTTTAAGAGAAATTTTCTATTGTGATAAGGGGTTTTATATATTGTTTTTATATAACTACTCTTTTGTGGCACATCTCAGCAGTAAAAATACATTTCGTGCAAGTTAGCACTCTGTCCTGTTTTGATTTGAGTCTTTTGAACTTGGATCAAATGTAACTTTAGGCAGGAAAGGAGGACTGTTTTATTAAATATAGCATCGGTATACATTTTTTTCCAGTTTCTCATTTTAAGAGAAGGAACAATGTTTCATTTTCTTCTTTTGCAGCTTTTAAAAACATGAGGTTTTTGTTTCAGTAACTAATTGTGTATGCCTTTAATTAGAAGTGTGTAATTCTGTTGGTTGGCCTTTGAATGAGAGAGTGAACCAATTAAAAAATAAGATTGGGAAAGATGCCCTGGATTCTGAGCACAGTAATCTGATTAAGCTGAGGCTCAAGGCTCTAACCTTGACATTTATAGCAAGCATTTGCATTTCCTGAAGTTATGCCAGAAAACCTTTTAGCATGGTGACAAATAGCCATAAGACAGTGAACGGTGAAAGGGGACAAGGCAGATTACCTGGTCCCATTCCTGATAGTATCAAAAGCACTGGCATCTCAAGGACAAAGGCCAAGGTCATAAGATGAGAGCAGAAGGCGAGGGGGACAGCATCCAATAAGCTTGGCATCATAGATACAGGAAGGCCGAGACACAGGAAGGAGCAGGTGTGGGTGGCTTCAATATCCTTTCTTATTTAAAGGTGCTATCTGGGGACAACCATCTAGCCATGTATGTAGTTACACGTGTCATAAGAAGATCTTGTCCTTTTTGTAACAAAATGGGTGTTTATTCCGAATTAAATGTATTTAGCAGCAGAAGCAAGCTCCATTTTATTCCTATAGTTGCTATAATTATGTGAATTTAAAATATGAAACAGTGTATCTCAGCATATTCCTTTAAACAGACAAACAAAAAATCAGGGCTAGCAGACTGACTCACAGGTATTGCTCACTCTGAAATATCAATAACACTGAAGTGCTTGCGAAACATAGAATGATGTAGGCTGGGCTGATGTGCTTAGCTACCCGGCTGGACCATTATATCCAGGGTCTAAAGTGGATGGGTAGCTTTAGAGAGCTTTAGGGGCAGTTTTCTGTTTCAAGACTCACCAGGGGCCATATTAGTCCTGAAAATGAGGGAAAAATATGGAAGGAATTAGAATGAAATGTTCCCAGATACCCACTCCTGGTGTCATTTTTTTTTTAAAATTAGGGTGTTATGGGGTGGTGAAACCCATTTTATTGAAAAGCCACCACTCCATGACAGTACCAGGAAGTGAAAACAACATTTTCCCCATATTTTTGAACTGGGAGTATCAGGGCTGCAAAAATGGGCCTGGAGGCTGCCACACACCTCCCTGCCCCCCTGGTCTGTCTGACCATCGACTAAGCCGAGCCAAGTCTTTTATAGAACGTGAGAGTCTTCTTCCTTGCCGTAATACTACAGAATGCTTTGATTTTTTTTTAATTATTAAAAGCTGTCATGTTCTCTCCAGGACTTTCTTGTAGGGAAGGGGACTGAACAGAAGGTAGATCCCTCTCCTGAGAATGATACAGACAAAAGAGCAAATTGGGAAACAGATGTGTGCAAATTGTTACCACTTCCTGCAGTGACCTCCTAGTTATGGGGGCAGATGGGAGAAGAGCAACAAGAAGTACCAGTCTGTCACAAAAAGAAGCCTGCCAACATAAAATCTGTAGAGAGAATTTGGATGAAATAAACAGATGTTGCGTTTACTATTTTTCCCTAGTGCTTCAATGAATTGATTTTCTCAGGAAGCAGAGAAGACGAGTTGTAATTTTCTGATGCAAATTATTCCTAACTTATCTAGGACTTATGTTTCATCCCTGTCCTTTATCACAGAAGGGGAAAAAATTAAGATCTTGAAATCCATGCTTCCTTAAGGGGAATACAGTTGACGGAGACACACAGAGTATTCTTCTATAAAGTACCTGAACAAAGGTGATCTACTCTGTCCTTGAGCAGGATTCTACAGCAGTTCGACAGGAAGTGAGATTTATGAGGTATCCTTTATACAACCATGGGAAGGCCCAAAAGGAGACGATAATCAGGTGAGACGTGTGCTCTCCCTCCCTTGCCCGTGTTGGTTGGTTGGAGAATATCTTGACCCACAAATACAATACTTTTTTTAAATAACCCCCCCCCACACACACACACACTGACTTTTGAAGTAATCCTTAAGGGCACAGAAAGACTAAGCCATGTAGAGAAAACAAGGACAACCTCTGTTCACCAAAGCGAATGTATTTTTGAGAAGGCATGGAAGAATTGCTTCCCATCACATTTTATTCACAGGTATGATTCCAAGAAGCTTCATTCCACTGGCCAGAACGGAGCGAGCAGCCTGGAACAGGCAAAGCCTTGCCTGCAGAAACAAAATACGATGTCAAAAAGGTGATCCCAATCAATTTTTCAGATCCTAATTATCTATATGCCAAAACAGATTTTAAAAACCATCCCAAGAGATGCTGAATTTTGTCTGTGTATATAAAAAATGGTGGAATAAACTCCTGATGAAGAAGGCCAAATGTTAACCTGCCCATTTTGTACCAAGAGTCGTTTCTTCTAAGTTCAGTCTTAAAAGAATTGTGTGTGGAAGCTTATGTTGCATGATGTGTCCACAAGACAACTCTTCTGTCCTGAAAACTGGGGGGGGGGGAGTCATTTCAACGTAACCAGATTTTGAAAGCACACCAGGGTGGATGGGGCTGCAAGGGAGAATTTGCTCCGCTGACAAAAAGAACGTCATCAATGGAAAGTGCTAATTGGGTACCATTCACTTAAACTATCCATATTGCTTAGGGAAATTTCTGTTCTAATGCTGAGCAGCCTCATTCCTCCTGCATCACTGGAAGAAGCTAGAATTCAGAAACTTCCCATAGGAATCTGGCTGTCCATGGTGGGAAGTGGCGTACTGGACTATACAGTCTGAAATTTTTATGCAAATCTCCCACTTGCCCCATTGTATTTTCTGAATCTCTTCTGGAAAATAGACTTTTAGTTGCATTGTATGATAGGTGTGCATACGTGTGTAGCCCTGTCTTCTCAAGACATGCTTATACTGCATTTTACCAAGGGTGTTAGGTAAAGGTTCCCCTTGACATTTAGTCCAGTCGTGTCCAACTCTAGGGGGCAGTGCTCATCCCCGTTCCCAAGCAGTAGGACAAGCATTTGTCCGAAGATAGTTTCCATGGTCACGTGGCCAGCGTGACTAGATGCTTTCGAACTGCTAGGTTGGCAGGAGCTGGGACAAGCAACAGGAGCTCACTCTGTCGCATGGATTCAATCTTACGACTATAGGTCTTCTGACCTTGCAGCACAGAGGCTTCAGCGGTTTAACCCACAGTGCCACCACATCACCCAGGGTATTAGCACTCACTTTATTAAAAATTAAAGTATCTGAAGTAGCTGCACCATTTTTTCAGCTTGTGTAGCCCTCAGGTGTTCTCTACCTCAGTGCCTATTTCCGGACAAGTGATGCTTGTTGAATCCATAATAGTTTCCATCTACAAAGAATTTCTATACCCAGACCTCCAATGATGACAGTAAAATTTAATGGATAATGTCAAAGAAATTATAGATACACTTCAGCAAAATGTATTGGATACCATTCAGGCTACTGTTGAATTGAACCACTGCACATGACATGAGCAGCTCAGCATTCCAGGACACCATAAAAGGAGGCATCCAGTATCATCTTATATAAATTGACACCTGTTAATCAAAACTGTCAATCTCTGCTTTTACAATGGCAAGACAGGAGCAGAATGGAATTGCATCTGTTCATGTCAGTGGCTGAAATCCAGTAATAAATCCCAACTAGAGTAGACCCATTAGAATTCATGGAATATACAGACGAATTCACTCACCAAACCCCCGATGATTCAATGGGCCTACTCCAGTTGTGACTTACTATTACAGCCATTGTGACTTCATGTTCTATAAATGAAAGAGTGGGAGACTCTACTAAGTAGTAGCAGGTTAAGAAAGACAAAGTCTAACCACAAGGAGAAAGAGTAGTTATCATGTGCATTAAAAAAAAAGATAGGAAAGGATTTATGGGGAAAATCTTGGCTTTGTTCCATGGCAATTTAATGCTAACTGGTGTTGACAGTTCTGCAGGGGATATTCCAAAGTTCTGCAGGAGATTTTCCATCCAGAAGAACTCCTGCTTTCCTATGTCATAAAAATTTAAAACAGTATTTTCATTTGTTTACTGGATTTATATCTTACGCTTCAACAGTTTTCCAATGTACCTCCCAGAACTGGTTTATCTATTAAAAACCTGTATTTAAAGAGTGACTATTTACATTACCTCTGCTAGTTCCGGAAGACTGTCTCTCACAAGGAGCTTTTTATGAGCCGCACCTGCTAAATGGCTGAAAAAGGAACACAGAGTCAGAAACAATGAGTCCGAAAACCACTCTTTAAAGGATTGCAACCCAGCGTGCACTGACATGGGAGGCAACTTACCTGCCAAACATTTAATAAGATTAAGCCTGGGCAGATGGGGAAATAAACGTAACAAAAGAGTAGTCATGGAATAACTGTTGACTGTTGAAAAAAAAGACATGTTAGGAAGCCCTGACAGTGGGTGTTGCTGACAAGCAGGGTGAGACACCAACATATTTTGTTGCAGATCTCACCTGTCAAACTGTTCCTTGGTGATGGTCCAAAACCAGTCACTAAAATGTCTGGCTCTTGCATGCACACCTTAATGTGCTGAGGGGGGCTGAGAGTATCAGCGAAATAGAGAGCAATACTGTCAGGGGGCTAGACTTGTAACAACGGGCAAAGAGAGCAAACAGTTCTATGGCATCTTTAAGATATTTTATTTGGCAGAAATGGACTACAGTCGACGAAAGCTTATGCCACAAAAAAACTTGGTAGTCTTAAAAATGTCACAGGACTCTTTAATGTTTAGCAGGATATGTTGTCTTAGGAGAATAACATAAGTAAATATGGAAACAAGATATTGAAAAACTATACAGAAGAGATGCAAGGATGACAGATGTTGGCAGCTCGTCCCCACCTCTAATCAGAATCCAAGGGAATATGGTTTCTGCAGGCTAATATTCTGAATAAATCCAAATAGCTCAAAAGATTCTGAACAGTTCGTTACATTAATGCAATCTGCTGTTGGCTTTGGTCACTGGAGTAAAATGAGTTTACAAGACGCCTCTGGGCAAAATGTCTGTGTCAGAATCAGATGACTGACTTAACAGACTGTGAAAATTGATTTTTTTCCCCTTGTTGACGCAAGTTCACATTCTGAATAAGCGTGTCAGTTCATTAAAGCAAGGGAATCGATTCAAGTTTGAAAGCACAGTGAAGTTTTTCAAGATTAATTTTGAGAATGTGCTGTTCTTTGATCTGCCACAATGCTTCTTTTCAAAATGGGTCTGCAGTAGTAGGATCTAAAGCTCCTTCAATCAATTAAAGATTTAGGATTCTGATGGTGGATATGGGGGAAAATGCTCTAATCAAAATCCACTGCTTGCTTCAGCTTGAAAGGGAACCAGTTATACAAACAACTCATATTGAGACTGAACACTTGAAAAAAAAACACAAGAGCTGAATTCTATTAAAAGTAAGACATTTTTCCTTCTCTCACCTGAGTTTCAAGAGATAGTTAACAATATGCTTTGGCTGAAGATCTTGTGAAGAGTGGTAAAGAATCTCATCATATCTGAAAAGAGAAAGAAAGGGAGGGTGATGATTCATTCTTTCAGCTAAGACTTTTATCACATACCAAGCATTTTTCAGGGTAAAGTGCCACTTCGGCTTAATTATTCCTCACAAACTGCTATGCACATTTGCCATATGTAGTCTGGGTGTGGACTCAAAGCTTTCCATGCAAGGAAACTGCAGAGAGAAATACCGCTAAGCGACTGTCCAGTATAAACTAAATATTGTCTGGCATCTGTCATGCAGATGAATGCTACATACAGACTATGTAAAACATCAGCAAATGAGCTGTAGCATTCTGGTTCTTGCTTCTGATTTCTGGACCGTATCTAATGCTGTCAGTCTACCAGAAGAACAGAAACCTCTGGCAAGCAACCCTCCCTTCCCACGGCAGCCCCCCATGGGTGGGGAAATCCTCCAGGGCCAAAGGGGCTGTGGAGTAGCTCATGGGCCTACTGCATAGGGAATCATACTGCAAAATTACTAGCAAGTCAGTCCCATCCTGCCCAGATTTATTAGACATAAACTCCACCGTCTTCAATGCAAGCAAGCAAAGGTTGTGACATAAAAACTCAAATACCTGAGAAGATGCTGAATTAAGGAAATGGCTTGTGGATCTTGTAAGCATGCGGCGTTAATGTGAGTCACTCTGTCGACTGCTCCATACTGCTCTTCTAAGCTGGGGACAGGGAAGGAAGAGAAGAAACATTAAAATGAAACCAGTAAAGTTCCCCATGTAAGAAAGAATGTCACACTGCATTGCAAATTGGTGTTTTAACCACAGGGAATTCTAAGATTTAAAAAGAGTGGTTGTGATCCAAAGAACTACTTTAGGTGGGATAAATGACTTAAGATAGCATGCTAATTTTTAAAAATACACCTTTCTTCACTAGAACAGCATGGAGGTGCTTTTCGAAACCCTTCTCTATGACTTTCAGTGTGCCACAAGAAAGAACAGGGAAGGCTCTTAGTCTTTGCCACACAGAGCTACTTGCAGGGTTCCCTGAATTCTGGTTGAAGATCGAGAACCTGAGTTCCAAAAGTGGCACCTTTGAGAATTCAAAGGGTGTACAGCCTGGGCCTGTCCGTGCATGTGGCAGACAGCTGAAACCAATGGGCATGCCACTTCGACGGTCTGGGGCTTGCAGTGCACAAATCCAATAGGATTCTGACCCATTGGAATTCAGAAAACAGTTTTGTCAAGAGTAAAATCAGCTGTGCGTTCAGGCTTGTGAGCAAGTACTATGAACTGCACTGACAGACATTTTTAGGTATCGGCAGAGATACCTACACAGAACCCTTTTTCCTAGAGTCTTGAAACCGTTTGCTTTCCAAGAGGCAAACTGTCACTCCACATTCCTATGCAAATCCAGGGATGCCAGGCTGGCAATGGCCTCAGATGGCACACACTCGCAGGCAGCAATAGTCGTCCTCATTGGTTCCTCCTGGGTTTGTCCCAGAGTGTATGCACAAGCATAAATGCTACACAGCTTGTCTTAGCACTTCATTTGGCCTACTGCTCTATAGTGTATTTATAAAAAATTATTATTTAAACTATTATCCCACTTTTCTCCTTAAAAAGAACCTGAGTAGGTGTTCATCATTTAAAGACAGTATACAAAGCTAAGAACAGTGAGTGTACAAATACTAAAACAAAGGATCAGATGAATACAATACTAGAAAATATAAGCAATACCAAAACACATTCAAAGTAGTAAGATACAACAATCCATTTGAAAAACCCCACTCAGCCAACCGGTCATTTAGAGAAAAGCTTGCCTGTAAAGAAAGATCTTTGCCTGCTTGCAGAAGGACAGTAAAGATGGGGCCAGTCTGGCCTCCTGTGGGAGGGAGTTCCAACGTTTCAGAGCAGCAACAGAGAAGGCCCATTCCCATGTCTCCACCAAATGCACCTGTGAAAGTGGCAGGACCAAGAGAAAGGCCTCTCCTGATGATCTTAACACCCAGGCAGGCTCATAGAGGGAGATATGGTGTTTGAGATAGCTTGGGCTCAAGTTGTTTAAGGCTTTATAAGTTAGAACAAGCACTCTGAATTGTTCCTGGAAATGGACCATCAGCCAGTGAAGCTGCTGAAATGAAGGGAATAATGTGATCCCATTCCTGTGACTAGCCCCAGTTAGCAATCTAGGTGCTCCATTTTGGACCCACTGAAGTTTCTTGACTCTCTCCATGGGCAGCGCCACATAGTGGAGCCTGATATTCCATCATGCTGTTTCCCCTAGTGAATAAAAACTCTACAGCTTTTCTGGTCAATTTCTGTATGTGGAATGGAGGAAGGCCGCCATCTTGTCCTTCACCTAGGCAACAAAATGTCCATTTAGCTCATGTTTAACAAGAAGTTAATACCACAAGATCTGCCAGCCTTTAAACACAGCATTCTGATTCTGTCTTAAGCCTTGGTCTGCATGAATGGGGTATAAGAAATAATCACTGCCTTTGTGTCAATTCTAAACCTGTTAATTTTTCTAGTTGGACTGTCTGCTGCAGTTAGATGCACTGAATTCGATGATGAATTCAAAAGGTATAGTTATGGAGACATGCAAGCTGAAATCCTGTTGCTTAGCATAAGCCAAATCATTTGGCAATATAGAAGCTGAATAGATTAAATATAAATAAATATAAATAAATCATAAATATAAATGATAAGTACATTTTTGATCTGTTCCTCCCTGGTAAACAAAGTGTCCCTGCCACGATTCTTGAGGCATGTGTGCACCAAGCCACTCCGCACATTTGTCCCCAAAAGTCACAGCAGAGACTTTATTTACTGGGGAGGCACAGAACAGAAGTTATATTTTGGCTTACATTAAGCAACAGGAAGTCAGCCACAGTTTGGGAAACGTGGCAGAACAGCAATATTAATGACTCACTAAACTACGTTTTCCTTGCCCGTATACAAGCCTGTGTTCAAAAAGTGTGAGAGTGCCTCCATATTTAGCACTTCAAAAAAAGTTTTCCAAGTAAAGTCTTTCCAGGGATTTCCATGCTGAATTTTGGAAATCCTACAAACTAAAAGTTGCATCCAACTGTGGACACCGCTGGTGAATCAGACTCCCTACCACCACACAAACTCCAAACCTGCTCTGGAAGGGTGGGATGCACACTTCCGACACAGATATGGTATATGAAAATGTGCAGGAGGAAGCAGAGGAAGGAGACATGTGCTTTTGCATGAAAGCATTTCCATCTGTATCAGAATGGCTAGAACACTACGCAAATATTCCCATTTACTTATTTGGTGCATTTCACCTAATTTGAATGTACTTGCTTCCCAAAGAAAGTTCCATTTGAAATAGCTTTGCAGAAATTCACTCTCTTTGCAATCACCTTCAATGTTGACCCAATCTAAAGCGAGTTATGGAAATCAGCTCTTAACGGTGCTTTTTACCTGTACAGCCTAGCGTGTGTGTATTGTAGGAAGACGCCAGTGTCACCCTGGCTTTGGAGAACACGATCCCAGCTAAACTGATAATCAGATGATAAATGCCCCTTGAAGTCCTGAAATGATAAGTTACGGAAGAATTACAGAGACCCTCCAGCAACATCACTGAATTTTCTCAGAAAAAAGGTATGGCAAATGGATGAGAGCATGAACAGACCTGAATAATAAGGGCTGCGAGTCCAATCCTTTCAGCAGTCTCAAGACGATTGTCCACTTCTTTGATTACTGAGCACATTACAGAGAGGAAAAACCATGGTCTCAGTTTAAAGGCAACAAGATGCTGCTCTCAGAGCTAGCTTTCTAGTCCTTGCTTCTAAAGTGGTGAATCTAAACTCGTAAATGTATGGTATTCCTAATTTTTAACCAGGGTTAAGAAATAAGTAAACAGTGGCTGAAATCCTGTTGCACAGCTCCATATGCACAATGTTAATGATGTCACCATCAATGGCACATTGCTGCTGATTAAAGGCTTTCTTTGGGTGATTTCAGGGTTCCTTTGCCATGTTGTGTAAAAATTGTGTGCACCCCCAAATTACCTTTAATCAGCAGCAGTTTGTGTTTAATCAGGAGTGATTTGCCGATGATGACAACATTATTTCTGGTGGTTATACTCAGCTACGCAACAGGATTTCAGCCAATATATCTGCACCACCCTTGCAAAAGTTAAAATAGGATGATTGTAACCCCGTTTTAGGAATGCCTCAAATATCAAGCTGTAGAACACTGCAGATGGTTCACATAACAACTATCATTAACATTTGATTCCTTGACACCTGGCTATGCTGGGTAGGGAAGGTCTGAAAAGTGTGGTGTAAAATAAAGTAATTTTTCTAAGTTGATCTGGGAATAAATCTGAAACAACTCTACGAAGGCTTTAGACATGCGCCTTTACTCCCATGTTTTGCATAATTTCTTGAAAAATCATTTACTTCTACGATAGTTTAGTCATGAATGTATGTGATAGGTAGGCAGGCAGACATACAGATAGACATGCACACATGCAAATGATGCACACACAACCTTTCAGCACAAAGCCTTCCCAGTTGGATAAAAACATGAAATGAAAAACCCAATCAAAATTGGATAATAAAAGCAGCAATAAAAGCAGATACAGCAGTGATAAAAATAAATGAAAAGAGAAATATCTGACCAGCAATGAATATCTCACCCCCACTAATTAAAAAAAGACAGTAATCCAAACAACACAGGTCAGATCTTTGACAAGAAAATAATTCCTTCAATATTTGCTGCAAGGTTTCAGCACTTGTTTCCAACCATGGTGGGATGTACTCTTAGTTTTTCTTTCCCCATTCCCTTTGGAATCTTGTCAAAGCCACACTGACTTCTGCCTCTTAGGTATCCCAGTTCATAGTTTAAAAAAAAAATACAGGTTTCAGGAAGGTTGATCTTGAATTGGGAGATCTTAAGAAGCAGAAGTCAGTGTTGCTTTGACAAGGTTCCAAAGGGAGTGAGGAAACAAAACTTAAAGAGTACACTACCACGGCTTGGAAACAAACTGCTAAGACCTTGCACTGCTACCAGCATAATCATAAGGTTAATTGTTGTTGTTTAGTCATTTAGTCGTGTCCGACTCTTCGTGACCACATGGACCAGAGCATGCCAGGCCCTCCTGTCTTCCATTGCCTCCCGAAGTTGGGTCACATTCATGTTGGTCGCTTCGATGACACTGTCCAACCATCTCGTCCTCTCCTCTTGCCTTCACACTTTCCTAACAACAGGGTCTTTTCCAGGGAGTCTTCTCTTCTCATGAGATGGCCAAAGTATTGGGGCCTCAGCTTCAGGATCTGTCCTTCCAGTGAACACTCAGGTTAGTTTGGAAAACTCAACAGTGGCCAGAGGACTGGAAAAGATCAGTCTACATCCCAATCCCAAAGAAGGGCAGTGCCAAAGAATGCTCCAACTACCGTACAATTGCACTCATTTCACACGCTAGCAAGGTTATGCTCAAAATCCTCCAAGGTAGGCTTCAGCAGTATGTGGACTGAGAACTCCCAGAAGTACACGCTGGATTTCGAAAGGGCAGAGGAACTTGAGACCAAATTGCTAACATGCACTGGATTATGGAGAAAGCTAGAGAGTTCCAGAAAAACATCTCTTTCTGTTTCATTGACTATGCAAAAGCCTTTGACTGTGTGGACCACAGCAAACTATGGCAAGTCCTTAAAGAAATGGGAGTTTCTGACCACCTTATCTTTCTCCTGAGAAACCTATACATGGGACAGGAAGCAATATCTAACCTTTTGTAGAAGCACTTTTTTCTAGCACCATGGAACAAGCTTCATCCAACACATCTTCCAGGAAAACCACCTCTCCTTTTCGAGTCTTCATCCCTTGGATTTTCCCAAACGGCATGTGCTGGCATCTGCATCAAACTCAGAAATCACCATACAGTATTTGCATCACCCACACCTGACAAATGGCAGCTGAAGGATATACAAGACCTGATTCCCTTTACAGACAAAAGTGGTATTTGTGAAAGGTAATATTTCCAAAAATATTTCTGAAAGGTAATAACTAAGACTAACCTCTTTATGTACAAATGCCACTAGCGCCCTTCTGGAACTGAATTTCTACTCTGAAAATAAGTTACTTTTCAGTTACTAAAATTTGAGAATGTAATGTACAACACCCTCTTCATAAAATTCAGGCATGAGAACCATTCATGGTACCCTAGTTTTAAGAGTTCAAGCCAAACTGGGGGATGCTTCACTTTTCTGGACTTTAAAAGAAGGACGAGATATAACAAAACCCTACCTTGGATCTAGGCAGGATAGATAAAGCTCCCTAAAGCAGGAGTGCCCCAGCATACTACCCAGAAACTGTCAATCTCTTCTACTTCTAGATACAAAGCAGGGCCAGGCTTAATTAGTACTAAGACAGGAGTTGTTATGTGCCCTCAGGCTGGAAATAATTTACAGCGATCATAGTAGGGCTTTCAAGCTAAATGAGACACCTCATTTTACCAGTTCCACATCGGCAGTGAGCTTCCATGGCTAAGTGGGGATTTGAACCCAGGTCTCCTGAGTTCTAGTCTATCACTCTATCCACTACACTACACTGATTATCATTTGGGTGGGGGAGTGCTAGGAAACACTAGAGACCTCTCCAAGAATCCTGCTTGAAACCCTGGAGAGGCGCTGTCAGCCAGAGTTGTTAATAATGGTCCAGCTAGAGCAGGAGTCTGACTCAGGATAAGGCAGCATGTTATGGGATATCCACTCCAGTGTTTCCCAAAAGCTGAGATGCACCAATTATGTACAGCTATACACAAACAATGGCTAAGAAAGAATTGAAAAGGCACAGGGCATCTTCGAGTGCATCCCAGCCCACAAATTTGTTTTCACTTCCAGAACAACACACAATTGCTTTACACAAAAATCAGTTCCTGCTCGTCTTCTGTGTTTTCTTGGCTTCTAAAGTCTCAGTGCTCTGAGAATGTTGTTGCTATTGTTAAACAACTAGGACCCAGGCATCTTTGGTGAGCTATACAAATTGCTCAAGGCTCAGCCAATAGATCCCGGGCTACCTCTCCACCTACCCCTTCTTTAAAACTATCTGAGTCTAAAGATTCTTATATGAGCTCTAATAATAATAATGGGTATCCCTCTAACCTCAGTGAGTATAAAAGAGGCTTAAGCAAGCCAATGGCAATGTATCCTCAAGGAACACAGAAGACAGCAAGAACCTTTCTTGATTTCCCCCTACATATACTGTGTGCCGTTTAAGTTCAACTGGTTTAATTTCATTTTAGTTTAATGACTGAAATCTAGTGCTTTACTTTTTTTTTAACACAGCTTATGAATGCAAGTATTCCACATTACGCTAACTAATTGTAGGCAAATGCATAAGCTTGTCCACCCACCAATTGTCACTTCTAGAGGGGCATTTTAGATTAGGAAGGTTTAACACGTCCGCACAGCAAGGATTGATTTCACCACCCCCCCACATGTAAACTCTCACAATGAAAGTCCAGCTATCTGGACCCAGCACAGACCACACATGCTTGCTTTTAAACAAAAATTAAAGCAACAGGGAAAACCAAGAGCAGATCTCCCACATCACAGGTATTTTGGCCTTTCACTGTTGAATATGGACCATAATTTAACACAGTGGCTGAAATCCTGTTCTGCAGTTCGACACGTGCAGCAGCAACAGGTTCAACAGAAAACTGCCAGGGATGAAAAGCTTTCTCTGGTGGTTTTGGGGTACAGGGGGCTCACACACAATGCAGTGAAGTCGCATGCACCCTGAAAAGAAGCCCTTCACGAGCAGCAATGTGCTGCAGCTGCTGCTCTCCGTGTCGCACTTGCAGAGCCGTGCAATAGGATTTCAGCCTAAATTTCCAAACCACTGCTGGGGAAACATTGGATTTTAATTCTCTTCAGCCCCATTCAGACCCATCCTGCCCGATAACATCTTAAAAGAAGCCTTTCATAGCCCTACACTGGAAGAATATGACAGCCTAGTGTGGTAGATAGATTCATTTCAATTGAATGCAAATACTGTGCTGCATATGGAACAAATGACCCATCTATGAAAATGAGTTGCAATCCTTGGACTTACAAAACATTCCCCAAGCAGCCTTTACCGTGACTACCCATACCTTTCCAGAACATAGCTTTAAATGATTAGGGTATGTATATAAAAATTAAGGCATGTCCACATTTACCTTTCAGTCCATTCATAACCCAGTAACTTCAGTATTTGGAACACTTGTTGAAAATGAGAAGCCTGGCTTTTATCTGTCTTGGAGGAGGGGGAAAATGATTCAATGTATTTCAATGATTAAGCATGCTATAGTCAAACACACAAACCCAGTGGTCCTACTTAGTATCCAAGAGGAGGGGAATGCCATGAAACTGGATAGATCTTACACTGGGGGTGGAGGACAGACAACTTTATTTTAAAATGACCACTACTAATGAATTATTCTTAAAAATAAAATCCATCCTTAAAAGATCTTCCATTAAGAACAGGAAGGGGGCAGCCCAGGTCTTAGGCTCTCTTGGATGGAAGTTCCACAGTCCAGGAGCAACTACCAAAAAGGCCCTTATGTCCTTAGCAAATGCGCCTGTATGAGTGTTCAATCCAGAGAAAGACCTTGCCTGAAAATCCAAGCACCCAGAAAGGGTCATACAGAGGCATACCATGCCCAGCTAAGCCTGGATCTAAGTTGTACAGGGCTTGGATCTTCCTGTAATGGTGAACAAAGCAAAGTATGGGAAATGATGTCGCTGTTATGCCTGTTTTGCCTGTTTTGCCAGACAGCCGTGCAGCAAGAGAAAGACTAAGGAGAAACAGGACTGCTGCTGTGATGGTAGATATATATACATCTCCCATAACAGCTCAGTTTTTTTTAAAGCTCCTGGGAGCACTTCTGATATCTGCAACAGCATTCACTCTAAACCAGGGTGGAGAAAGCATAGCCTTCCCCATGCTGAACTGCCCTTCCCATCTGTCTTAGCTAAGCACAACCAAAGGTGGCAGAGGATGAAAACTGTAGCCCAACAACTTCCAGAAGGTGATCGGTGCCCCATCCCTGCTCTAAATAAAACAGTCTGCAAGGAACCCAGAATTACTTACCACATAGATCATAGCGTTGGGATTATATTTATCCATTCTATCAATGGCAGCGGCAAGGTCCCTGAAAAAAAAATATTTGGAAAAAAATAAATAAACATTTCAAAAAAACAAAATGTACTTCTCCCACAACAGACTGCTACTGCAAATTGTTCTGTAACTGATTTTCCGGTCAAAATTAGATAGTTACATGGAGCAAAGCTACGTTGTGAAAACAAGGCTTTTTGCATTGCGGCACCCAGGCTAAAGACCTTTCTCATCATAGATGCTGGGTTGGTTTCTTTCTTTAACAGAAAGAACAAGGAAAAGGCTGTTGGGTTTTAAGTAACATTTTAGAAATCTCAACTTCTTCTCTTAGCATCATGCATTTCTATCAACTTCTTTAACTGTCACTCTTTTCTTCTTTTTTGTAAAACAACAGTTGGGTATAGTTATTTAAATTTCCCCCAAACCATCAGACAAGGTACCTGCCTTGTTAGGTAGAGTGAGGTTCCATCGCTACGCATCACAAGAACTGGATCTTCTTTTTCTGAAAGGCAGACTACTCCTTTTCCTTCCCTAAAAACAAAAGTTTCAAAAAAAAGTACAGAGGAAACTGCATGCAACAAGCAATTCAGTGTCTCATATCTTGGTATCTATTTCTACAGCTACATTCATTTCCCAGTAAAATAAATTGCTTTAGCTTCCAAAAACCTCTAGAATGAAAGTTATGTACAACTGTGGTGGTGCAGGATCACCTCCTATGAGGCACCAAAGTAGGGACTTTGATTATGTTGTTTCCCTCTTCAGATGTAAGTAAGCAACGGAAATTTGAGCCAGTGTACGGTTTCAGAAATTGCAAATAAAACAACTTGTTCCTACTTTGTTTTCCTTAGGAGTCCTTTGGTGTCCAATAACTTTAGAACTTCTTGACTTTTCTCGTGATAGAATGATTCTCCTGAATGTTCATCAAACCTGACTCCAAGACGCTGCATGGTCCCATAAAAATAACAGAAAATCAATGTTATAAGGCAGTAGCTACCTCTGTTTCTCTAAAACTCTGATGATACACATGAGACCTTAAATGAATCTAGTTAGACTGGGCAAATATGCAAACAGTTCTTCGGCAATAAACAAATACTTAAAAGAGATTATTAAAAGAGGAGATATCTGGCAGAACTAATATAATTTATATTATGGAGAATTTCAGTATGTCATTTATGAATGTTGAGGTAGTCACATTTAATTTGCTCTGCTCCACTGTTTTGGCCAGTTACCCAGCCCCCCTTATGTTCAGTTTTACCCTAATTTCCACAAAAAAAACTGGTATATGAATGTGCAAACTCTTGCATCAGCTAGACAAAAAAACACCCAACAATAAACCAGAAGTCATATGAAGAGTCTGGATGTCTTTCCGTACTGCATTATGTTCCAGTTAATGTGCATTTCCATCTAATCATGTTTTCATTGGTCTCTTTCTGTAACTTGCAACTGTAAATTTGCCAAACAATGCAGTACAGAGGCTGTGCACAGAAACAGAGGAAACTCCAGCCTATGAATGGATGAGGAATTCACTGTCCTCACAGTTAATGTGAGCTTCCCCAATTCATATAAAGCACAAACACAAGCAAAATTTACCACTGGAAATCTATGTTTCTGAGTTTGCAATGTGCTTCACAGGACAAAACAAAGTAAAGATCTGTCCAAAAAGGGAAAACTCGTAATTTTGAAAAATATGCATCAAATATTTGCATATTGAAAAGGTACTAAAACCCACTATGTTACCACAGAATTCCATTTGATGACATTTTTCCGTTATCAATAAACAAAACAAAAAGGTAGTCAAGCAACTGTACAGCTTAGTTGCAAGTGCTGTGTAACACAAGGCGTGTTATTTAACTATGCCACCCTTCTCCAAGAAATCATGATACTATGGGCAGGAGAGGCCCATCTTCTGGCCTAACACCGAGAGGGGCCCGGAGAGAAAGTACTGCACACATGTACCGTCACGCACCTCAAAGGGAACCTTGGTTACAAACTAAAACACTGGTGATTATGCAATATGTCTCTATCTTATTCCTCTTCTACTGCGAAGTCAAAGCAACACACATAGACTACCAGATAATCTCCCATCAACTGAGTATGGATCTGTCACATGCCCTCAGACCAGGCTCCTTCTTCCTAGAAGTGACTGTCTTTGGCTAGAACCATAAGGTATGGATACATATCTGCTTTGTTACTCATTACTTCGTCTTGCAAGTAGCAGGAACCGAATGGGCTAATATACTTAGTAATATATCTTGTACTTGTACTAAAACCAATGAATGTAAGACTTTACCAAGGCCTGACTTTCTGTTTTGCCATTTTATCAGAATTAAGGCTTTTCCAACAACAAAGTAACCTCACTGGTTTGGATGCAAAGTTCCCACAAGAAGAAGTCCACACCTACTGAAAAAGGGAATTTTTGCCAACTCCCCCTTCCAACTTCAAGCCCCTTGAAAATCAGTTTTGGAGGGGTGTGAGATCCCTCCAAAACAGCATGGCATATGATGTGGAGGCTATTAGAAGAATCAGTGAAACTCTGTTTCTCTAAGTGCTCCTGCTGGATTGCAATCCCATCTAAAAATGGAAGGGATACTCTAGATCAACCCAATACGTCTTCCACCTACATTATGAAAGGCTGATTTTTCAACAGTATTCCCAACTGTTGACATCACAGGACTCAGGGAAAGAAATGGAGCACTGTAAGTGTGGATTTCTGCTGATGCAAGAGGACTTTTCTTCCTTCCTTCCTTCTACCTTGTAAACCACCTCCCTACCTTTTCTAGAGCCTCCCTCCACTCCTCTAGAATAAATGTTGAGGAGGAAGGGACGGGGATAGTAGAATAGAAGGAAATCAACCCCAGCAACGACCTCTGACTATCTGGATGCCACCAAGAAAATATGGTAGATAGATGAATACACAATATAATGAAAGTAATTCTTGCAAGAACGTAACTGCCTCCTGGATGTGATCAGCAGTCACATTTATATAAATCAAAAGAAAAAGTCCAACTCAGCACCTTATACATTTTGGTATATTCTTCAATGCTAATATCTCTAAAATGCCTCCACAATGACATTGCTTCTTCTTCATGAGCTTCCAGTTTTCTGAAAAAATCTTGGGCCTGGTTTCTAATGCTTTCCTCTCCTTCTGATGCCTTGTTGACCTGTGTGTAGACCTATGCAAGACCAGCAGAAAAAGTACAAGTCAGTGTAAATTGATTAATTCTTTTCATTAAATGAAAGGGGGGGGGAGAATGAAATGAAATAAAATAAAATAAAAAAAGAGGAAAAGAAAATAAATTGTTTGATGATGAGCACATGCTTTACACACAGGCCATCCCTTCAAGCTTAGTAAGAAGCGTCCAGAGTATGAAAGAGTTGCTTTTTTGGACAACAAAACAACAATAATTTTAGAACTGAAGGGGTGGAAGGGACCCTATGGATCATCGAGTCCAGCCCTGTCAAGGAGACAGAGTGGGGAACTGAACTCCCAACCTCTGGCTCCACAGACAGATGACTAAACAACTGAGCTACCTCAGAATCCTCCACTCAACATGGACAACAGCCATATTGGCTGTGGTACTCTGAGAACTGTAGCCCAAACAAGTACATTTTTTACAGATGAAAGTTAATAAAAGTGGGAGTGCCTAATGGCATGAGACACTGGTGAGATGCCAATATAAACAGGCATACTGGTGTGAAAACTGTGGCCCTACAATTCATTGTGACTAGTCAGGATGATTGATGTTTATGGAAATTGAAGTCGAAGAGCCAGAGAACCTTATGTGTTCCACAACACAAGTAAATTCTTTTCACTTTTGAGAGTAGAGCCAAACATGAAATGGCTTTTCACATTTGATTGAACCAAAGACCAATGTTATGAAGGTATCAACTGTGGCTGATGGGAACTGCCATTCAAAACATACCTAGGATGCCTTGTTTAGGAAAGATGGACATACATGAATACAGTGGACCCTCGACTTACAGACGGCTCGACTTACAGACTTTTTGAGTTACAGACTTCTCTGGCTGCAAAATCTAGGTTTGACTTGCAGCCGGAGAATCAAGCTACAGACCAGAAAAAAACCAAAATGGAACAAAAATGGAACAAAAACAGCCGGTTACGGATTAATCAGTTTTCAATGCATTGTAGGTCAATGGAGACTCGACTTACAGACTTTTCGACCTGCAGCCACTGTTCCAATACGGATTAATTCCGTAAGTAGAGGGTCCATTGTAGAGGCCAAGCAGTTACCACTTGTTCAAATGTACGGAAGAAATTGAAGTCGAAGAGTCAGAGAATCTTATGTGTTCCACAACACAAGGAAATTGTTTTCAATTTTGAAAGTAGAGTGAAACAGGAAATGGCTTTTCACGACTGTGTTTCCCTAAATGCATAAGCATGAACTCACATGCTATGAGAAATATTTGCTTGTATTCAAAATACAAACTACTGTAAACAAACTTTAGAATAACTATTTCATACTTGGAAAAACTGTGTAACAATGATTTCTAAAATGCTCTCAGGTTAAAAGTACAAGTAAAGTTACCAAAAACGAGCATTCTACACTCCTGCTCTATTGACAAAGGGTGTGTCCATAACTAACCATTTAAAAGCAGTTATGCTGTCTTTCCAGAAACCCTGGAAATTATAGCCCTACAAAGTTGGGAAAGAGGTGGTGTAGAAGCATAGCCAACAGCAAAAAAATTCTCAGCACTTCAGACTACCGTTCTCAAGGGAAAGCCAAGCTTAATAAAATATTAGAAAGTGCATGTACGTTGGTAGCACAAATATATTCTAAAATTAGTTTTTTAAAAACAAACAGCTGACTTGTATTCATGAAGGTTTTCATGGCCAGGATTTAATGGCTGTTGTGGGTTTTTAGGGCTCTTTGGCCATGTTCTGAAGGTTGTTCTTCCTAATGTTTCACCAGTCTCTGTGGCTGGCATCTTCAGAGGACAGGAGTAGCACTCTGTACACTGCTGCAGTTTGTTTGGGAGCACAGAGTTCCGACTGGCAAAACGTTAGGAAGAACAACCTTCAGAACACGGCCAAAGAGCCCGAAAAACCCACAACCACCAAACAGCTGACTGTTGAAACTAGAAATAAATAGCAAAATGCTTACATAAATTACAAATTTTTACAGAAGCTTATTGCTTTAAAACAAATTAAAATATGCTACAGGGTGTTTTTTTTGGGGGGGGGGCAGGGGGAAAAAACCAGCTGTCCTTGCCCAATACCGCCTTTCCCAGGAAGTACATTAGCCGTCCTCAATGTGACCATCTCCAGACGTTTCTGATGACAACTCCCATCATCTCAGGTCAGGTGGGCTGCGGCTGATGGGAACTGCCATTCAAAACATACCTAGGATGCCTTGTTTAGGAAAACTGGACATATATGAATAGAGGCCAAGCAGTAACCACTTGTTCCAATGTATGGAAGAAGACCAGAATAGAATCTTTTTCCACCTGCCAGAAAACCAGGAACAACCACCAATCAATTGTAATAAGCAGAGAATAACTTGATGTTTATTAATTTCTTCTTCTTGTAATGTTTGTTCCTTTAAAGTGTGGGTATCTAAAGGCAGGGCAGGCAAAGTGTGGCCTTCAACATATTAGTGGGACTGAAATTCTCATTAGCTCTAGGCAGCAGTGCAAATGACAAAAAAGGTTGGAAGGTGCTGTTCAACAACCTCCGGTGGGCTGCTCTTGGCCATCTCACTGACAGAAGAATTTGCTAACCAGATGCCTTACCTGCTGTGTCTGTGGTACCTATTGAGCAAAGCCACAAATGGAATTTTCCATCAGCCTTCTAAGCACAACTGAGAACCAAAGCCCAAATTTGGCATGCACCTCGAGTGAACAGTTCAAAGAAGTGCTCTGGTACAGGGAAGCTTTGCTCAGCCAGATCTTTTTGGACAACTCCTGCAATCCCTTACCACTGGCCCTATTGGCTGGAGCTTCTTGGGGTTGGTCCAAGTCAACTAGAAGGTCAGGGATTCCCCACCTTTCAACAAAGATGAAAGGCACATTTATTAAATCCCCATTTCGAGAAAATGCTTTAGACATAGGACACATTTGAACAACCACACCACCAAGCCACAGTTCTCCGTCTTAACGATGCTTTTCTTTCATAATGCGCAAAAAAGTGTACCCTTTGAGCCAAAGGACTGGTGATACAAAGATTAAAAAAAGAAATAAAGTAAAAAACAAAACTAATAAGGGTTTTCATCTTGACAGTCTCTTAAAGTTTGCTCAGTGAAGTTCTTTCAAACTATTTAACTGTACATAATCATACCTCGAAAAGATGCTGTAAAGGATTAGATTTCAGTTTTTCTTCAGAGCCAAACCGCTGGAAGCCAGCTCCCAACAGACCTGGAATAGGTAGCCGTTAGGTAACCATATAATAGTTGATACCTCTCACTGTTAAAGAATAGAGCAGGGTATATAGAACAGCAGCAGCACTTCCCTGTATGTTTAGTTTTGCAGGGCAATGATATTCTACAAATGAATAAAACAGATATCAAGGCTAGAATAACCAAAAGACCTCTGATGCCTTCTATAAATCCTGATGCTTACTGAATCAGCTGAAGCAAAGAGGATAGGCAGAGTTTGACAGGTAGAGTTTTTAAGTGGCACCCAGAAGTCACATGAGCCAGTTTTGGAAAGAGTTGCCAGAACGGCTGCAATGTGGGTGGGACTAAATTGAAAAAGGAGAACTGGGACCACTTCTGTGCACCCTTTTGCCTAAAGTAGTTTTTTAAAATCATGGCAGAATGTTGGTGCTGCGTGGAAGGAAAGGAAGCCAAAGGTATATGAAGGACAGCTGAGGAAGGAGCCATATCATATTGCTTTGGTTTTGGCACAACCCAAAACTTATTTGCCTTCTTTTATAGTCTTTAGCCCAGAACTTTGAAAGTTGTTTTGAAGACAACTGAAGATAAGAACATGCTCAAGTCATTCACTCATAGCATTGGTAAGATGATGCACTGGATTCCAGAGCATCATCCTACCACTACTTCATCGTAGGTGACTTCAGCATGCCATTTTAAAAAAGGCAATGTTCCAAGCTCTAACATAGTCCACTCATTAGCACATTCCTCTTTTAGTGTACTTAACATTAACACTATGTACGGGAAAACAGTCCATGTAATCTTTGGTTGTTTGAAATAAACAAGATGCACAAAGCTGCTACTTGAAATGGCTAGACACACAAAATGCCACAGACTCACAGAAAAAGCCATTTTTGGAATTATGAAATATCCACAAGATTTAAGTACAGGCATACTGACTGACAGCAAACTTCAGGCAGACATAAGACAATCAAACACAATGTGATTTTAAAAAATATATAGGATGAAATCCTGTCATGTAACCTGCAGAAAAATAATTTCACCAGCAGGAGATGATTTTCAGTAATTAAAAACTTCCTGCTTCTGTTCCTTGGCTTTTCTGACCCTGGCTAATCTCTGGCATCATACAGAAGCAATGAGAACCACAGGACAGAAGGAGGAAGTCTTTAGTTAATGAAGTATTATCACCTGCCAATAATGTCATTCAGCAGTGGCAAGTTTTAGTAATTAAACACTTCCACCTCCCATTTCAGTCCCCATAGTTTGCAGGACAAGAAAGGCATTATACAGTACAGTAGCTGGAAAAGCAACAGGACGGATATATATATATATTAGTTATCAAAAATCAACACTTCCTGGGGACATCATCACCCTTTTACAGGCACAGTTGCACAAACAGGATTTTAGCAATTTTCTTTGAACAATATGTTCCAAACCACTCTTAAAAGATACTCAAAAATGATTTAGCATGGAACATGCTAAAGATAGTGCCAGAGACGGACCACTAAGACTTCCTCAGGTTTCCAGAAATGCTTGCACAGTTTACTGGGTCTTAACCAACATAAATGTTCATAATTAGCACATACACAATACAAATGAGAGGCATGATTATGCAAGACATACTTTAGCCCACCATAAGTAGAATACGACAAATCTGCTTTTCAAAACTACAGTTCCCAACCAATATGGCTATTGGCAGATTCTGGGGACAGTAGCACAAAAAAAGTAACAAGCTATGCCCACTGTAAGAGCAAGTCACTGATATTCAAAACATTTTTTCCTTTTCCTCTCTAAGAGGTTCACTATGAAAAAGTTTGACAAAGCCCAGGGCTCCACTATGCAATACCAACCATCAGACAGAAATGTTAAAAAATTACTTACCAAACTGCATGCCCCAGTCTCCTAGGTAATTTATTCTTGTAACATGGTGTCCAAGTGCTTCTTTGAGATTTCCTATGAAATTTCCTAAGCATAAATCAAAATTACGATTGATCTCAGCTGTAGAGTTCTTCCCCAGATGCTTATTTTTATAGAACATCAACTCCCTTTCCCCCTATACTGCTTCCAAGAAATGCAACGTCTCCATAAAAAGCATTTCTCAAGAGATACCTAAAGTACGAGTCTGAGTATGGTTTTCACGAAATATAATTTCTTGCCTTTTCTGCTACTAAGAAAAAAAGGAGGCTGTACAATAGGTCAACATGGAAGCAATTGCACTTTCTGTGTGTATTTTATTTGTCCAGGAAACACAGCACCTTAATGCCTAAAATCTACATAAATTGTATTATTTCTGTTTTCAAATAGTCACAATTAAAAAATAAACAAAACACATGTAGGCAGCCAGGATGCCAGCTGGACCAAGATCTTCAGAGTTCCATTCCTGAGCAGCAATAATTTCTGAATAACTTGCAATTTCAGTGCAATATACTTGGAATTTAACCTGGGCTAAAACAGGCATGGACAAAATAGGGATACGTATCGTCAAGCTGCACACCACTCTACGCGTATGGCCAATGGTACCACTAGGCTGAGTGAAGTCGCTGTTAAAACACATTCCAATTGTGCTAAATTTCCATCCAACATCTTCTAAGGACAATTTTAAACTAAGAAAAGAGTAAACTAAGAATGTCTTGCAAAAGCCACCAGCATGCCTGCTTTGATAGCTTTCCACAACTCTTTAAATCTATGGCAGATTATCTGCAAAAGTAGTCCTCAAACCACCAGTCACAAATCCTGGACCACATCCTTGTGAATGCAACCACTCCCATCACCTGTGTGGATCTTAGGAAGGAAGGTTCCTTTAAGACCACTGTGACAAGCAACACCTACTATATTAAATGAAACATCACTTGCAATCACAAAGGACTTGGATGCCATCTACAGTATGTGGTCGAAACAATAGCAAAACTATATGTATGCACTCCAGTTATGAGAGACCAGCAATCTGGACAAGGAAACAAGAACCAGGGACTAAGTACTTAAATTATGGCCTATCTGATTTGCCAGTGATTGGGACGCAAAACACCATTAGATCCTGAAACATTAGAGAGAGAAAAAGAAAAAACTTCCAGATTTATAAATGAAACACTCCAATACTTTGTGGCTTGAACCTACAGGACAACACCTGACATCATCCATCCACTCTGGCATATTCTGCAGTCTACATTTTACAATTGCTACCCTGGATGCAATAAATTTCTGTCTGCAAAACCTGAAGAAAGCAGGAGGTAAAATATCCTATCATGATATCAAACTGTTCCTGCTTTGTTAGTCATTCTAATACTGTTTCCTTCTGAGATCCAGACCAAACTTATCTGCACTACTGTTTGGAAACTTTAGAAATCTCTTCTCCCTCTCTTTGTTCCCCTCCTCCTTATGCCTGGTGGCTACCGACAGTCTTTTTTTTTTTTTGCCAAATTCCTTTTTCAAGCTGTCAAAAGCTGGGATCATCATAAATACAGAGACCCCCTTGGAGCAAACTTTTGGCACCCAAAGCCAAATATCTATATACTGAACAAACAGGAGTGATAAGCACTCGCAAACAGGATGGTCCCATGAATTGCCTCTTAGACCCTCAGCACAGGAGACAGCCTTCCTTTTCAGGTGACAATTCTGTATACCTTACCTATTATCGTAGAACGCAAATGACCTACATGAAACTTCTTTGCAATGTTGGGCGAACTGCAAGAAATAGTAAACATTATGATTTGAGGTTCCATGTTCTCTCCCCCATATCCAAACAAGGTACACAGGCATGTGGGCACCTAATCATAAATTTATCAAACCCCTGTCTCCAAACAAGAGACTCTGTGCTCCTCACATGTAATGAAAAGTGAGAAAGAAAATATGACTGTCAGGCTAAACCATGAAAACAATAGAGCCCCACAATTTGGATTCTTGTATAGAATCTCTGTTCTGAAACAAAAGAATTGGTAATTTCCTTGACAAATACTTGGCTGTTGTGTTAATATATCTCAGCACAAAAACAGTTTACAAGCCACACTTCAAAGGTTTACATGCTGGTCCATAATTCACTCAAGACAATGGCTGAAATTCTGTTGCACATCTACGCCTGCACAATGGGAATGACATCATTAGCAGCAGCCTGCCACTGATTAAAGGCTTCCTTTTGTGATTTTGTGGTGTACGTGGCTCATACATATCACAAAAGGAGTTCTTACTCAGTGGCAATCCACCCCTGCCAATGATGTAATTCTCATTACACAGGCAGATCCTGACCATCAAAATTTCAGCCAAGGTGTTTATACTTATGGCCTATATCCAATTTCTAGTCCCATTGAATCAATGGAACTTTCATTTCCTGACTTACTTTAATTGGGATTGCAAATTGAAAAGCTACACTTTTTGCACATATGTTCTTTCCAGAGCTTGGATTGTTGAATTTTAAAAAGCACTTGTCGTGTTGCTCATTACTTCTTGACAGCCAGGTTGCCCTTATCACAGTTGCTTTGATTGCTTAAGTGCTTCATTGTGTTGCATGTGGTGAATACCGTCAAGCTGCTTCTTATGGATGACTCTAAGAGTTTACCTCAGAAACACTTACAAAAGTGAAAAAAGAAAAAAACCAAAGAATACTTCCTTTAACATTTAGGATTGAGTGGCAAGGTATCTGGAAAATTGCCTCAAAAATGTATGAAAATGCTCTTAGAAATAACTAAGTTTTATTCATTGTAAGCCCATTACTCTAGTCTTTACACTAAAAACAAACAAGAGGCTTGTATCTCCTAGTCATATTGCACACTGCTCACAAGTACCTAATTACTTGCAAGTTCTGGTTCTCTTCTCAGTATTATTGACAGGCAATATGAAGATTTTTTTAAATAATTAAAGTAGAAGAAAGGGAATATGCATCCCATACACATACAGGATTATGAGTGTGAATGTTTTACATGCCCAAGTTAATTTTATTTTAAAAAGCAATAAAAATGGGGAAAAAACACTGCAGTGAATGGTTGAGACAAACCACACCAAGACCATGAATCTGAGCTGATGGACAAGGATATCTGCATAATCAGCTTGCAGATGCCTGTGACATCCAAGGCATTATAACAACATGATTCAAAATTATCAAGCCTATGCACTCACCTAAAGTCAACTAGCACCCTTCCTTTCGGCAATTCTGAGAGAAGTTCACTTTTTAAGCCATACTTAGGGCCATCTTCAAACACCTGCTGCAACACTGTCTTTGGAAGCAAAATATAAATACACTGTAAAAGCCTTGATTATTAAGAGAGCAACAAAGAAACAAGTGAATACATTTCTGTTTAAATGCTCATACAGGTTATAACTTATACAAAGAAAGAAACAAAGTGACACTATTTCAAGTTACAAAATATCCTTCAAGAGCTTGTAGACTAACCGTCAACCTATTGGTTTTTTCTGCCCTTTTTCATGATCTGTCTTGAACTGGGAAAGCTTTTATTTTCCAACATATCCATATGCTCTCTAAATCTGATACTCCATTTTCATAAAATAACATTAACATTTCCTCAAGCTCTTAAAAACTGATAGTTTTTACTATTAGAGCAGATTCAGTTTTACTGTCTGTTTTAGCAGACTGGTACTGTTTTTCTTTGTGGTATTAATTTATATGCTTTGTTTTATTATCTTTTACAATTACATTTACATCACTTCTTACCAGTTTATTAACTAACTTGATGCGTAGGCTAAGAGCGCTGAGTATACATTATGTAAATAAATACAATAATTAAATGCTGTACAGTGGTACCCACAAAGATGTATCAGGCACGAAAAATAAAAATAAATATGCATGTCACAGTAATGGCAACCACTTTCCTGGCTTCGATTCTGAAAAGTGGGGTCAGATCGTGCACACAGGCTATCCTGGTAAGGAATGCACCGGGTATAACAAAGGTAGAAAATAACACAACCCTCCTGGCAATGGAGAAATGTTCCGCAGTTACACTGCTGGCTGGGAAAATGTCTTGATCTTGACTGTGTGACATGTGATCGGGGGGGAAGCAACAAACTAACTGGGGGAATAACTAGAGAACATTTCTCTTGTGTGACTAGGGCCTTATTTATTTCAAACCCATATAAGTTTTTGTTTGAAAAATCTACTGAAAACTATCCAGAGGCTCACAACAGAAAACTCAAGCGCCACTCTCAACTCTTCCCAGTATGTGAAGGCAGGTACCCTCAGTCTCAAAGGCTGCATGTTCAGTAACTTTTCTGACATAAGAAAATTAAATTGCATAGATGTATAGAAACAGTGAAAGCAATCCTATTGGTAACTTAGAGAATTCAATGTGTAGCCCGCATAATTAACTTGTAAACCGCCCAGAGAGTGCTTGAAGCACTATGGGGCGGTATATAAGCAGCACGCTCAGCTTTACACTCGTGTAAATGAAATGGGGTCAACTGCAGGAGAGCAAAGTACCACTAGTCAAGAAGTTGCTGCTTGTATCCTTCATTCTGTGCCAGTCACATAGGTGGATGCAAAATGAGGAACACAAATGATAATTCATTAACCAGCTGCAACTCTCCCCAGCAGTTTACACACTTGTGCTCACAACTGTGTAGCTAACTGATAGGATTCTGGCCTCATTCAAGGGACAGAGGGACATTAACCAGTGTTCTATATCCCAGTTTGGGGCATCTGATACAAAGGATAAGTGGCTGCGACCACGAACAACCTGCACTACTCTCAGGAGACTGAAAGACAGCTTTTCAATAGCATATTCTACAGTCCTTTCCCCCCTCAGATTCCAGTGAGAAGTACTATAAAGGACTGCACAGCCTGTTGAAAGAACTTCCTACAGGTGTGGAAACCCTGGTCTACATGGATACACTTCACCCATTAGCCTTAACCAGGCATCTTCTGTCTTCTACCAAAGCTCCATATATCAAGCAACATTCCTTGTAGGTTGCGCCCAGTACTCAGACCATATGCCTCCATCTTAGGTAGGAGAGATCATAAGCTTCCTGAGGAAACTGTAGTCCATAGGCAGATGACACAATTTAGCCCATCACGGATACTGAGGACCAAGATACCAAAATCCCTTGTACCTTGCCCAAGATAATATAAATTCTGTATTTCCCAGTTTAAACAGACCCAAAAGGCATCTTATCTTATTACAGAAATTAATCAGCTCATCTATACAAATTTACAAGAATTACTATCCCACTGTGTTCAGTATAATGATTTTCCAAGCAGGATAAAGCAGGTCATTTCTGATTTCAACTAGAACAGTCACTCTTTGCTAAAGCAGAAACTACTGCTTTACATTTTAAGGGGTAACTGATCATGACACATTGAAAGGATGTTTAGGTTAACCAATCTCCAAAAATTTATGAAAAATATTATGAACACTGTCACGATTCCACGTGGCTCCTGATCGTTTCACCAAACTAGGAGCTCACGCCACGTGCCCCTCAGCTGCAAACAGTTCATTTAATCAACAATATCTATTATTAATAATAGATGTCCAGACCATATGTCATTTTAAAAGAATCAAATAGAAATTGTTTATTGATACAGGTGTTGATAGAACAAGCAATGTTGTTAACTCTTTACCATTCTTCTTTTTCCACCCTCAACCACCATTCTCCTGCTGAAACTCCATCAACTCTCTAACACTCTAATTCTCCATCTCAAAACCCTCTCTAAACCTTATCTATGTCTATCTAAACTCCTCCTCTTGCTGCTGAGTGTCTTATACCTCGTAACTCCGCCCCTCCAGAACTCCCATTGGTCTATGCAAATAGCATATGAATATTCATGACAATGTGGGCAAACTCCACAAACACAATTGTAATTTTCCATATCTTGCTTCATTCTGCCTTACCCCCATGACCTGAATCCGTGAGCAAGTAATGCCACTGAACTGCAAGCCATACTCTTTCATTATACTGGACTTCAAAAGTTTTTGCCATCACAGGTATGTTAATCTGCTTATCTATGCTTGAATATACTTGTCACTCATCAATTACTTTTTTACATCTATCATTAACATTTCTGTCTGCCATCCTCAAGGACTGTCAACAACCTTTAATGCCTACTAATTAACCATCATCATGCTGGAACTCTTGCATTCCACTATATTTCAAAATCCTATCTTCCCATTACTGTATAAATGCACATCTACAGAAGCTACATTCCATTCAACTAAAGAAATAGGCTGCAGTTCACAAAAGCTTAGTCCCAATAAAACTTGTTCATTTAAAGGCTCTGCAAGACCATTTTTCCACTGTGACAGACTAATAAGTTTCCCTCCTTGAGAAATTATACTACCATAAAACTCAGTCTTTACTCTCCCTGTCATCAGGATACAAGAACTACAGTTTAAATACTAAACCATTAATTTGTAACGTTGAAGATCTGTTACATAAAATTGGAGGACAGCAGATGCTAAGTTGTCTAAGGATTATGCCTCTGTGCTATGCAAATGGTATACAAGCACCAATATGATGAAGGCGACAGAGGTAGTCTCATGGACACCTTACAAAAGTCTTGCATTACAGATCTGGAAAAATGTAAAGTTTTGAACATGCTTACATTTTATTTTTGATATGTCAGTTTTCCAAATGTTTTGAATTAGTTTTACTTCACAAGTTATTTCATGACAAAGGAATGAATTTATATCCAGTTTCAGGGATCAATCTACCTATTGACTATCTCAGATTTTTTATATTACTTTAGAGCAATGTTTCCCAACATTTTTGAGTCACAACCCCTTTTATAACAGCCAAGTAACCTGAGACTCCACCATATTTGCATAAAAAGGCATTTTAATGCGGTAAAGAAAACATGTTAAAATAGATCTTTTCAGAATGTAATTTTAACCTAATATATTAATATTAATGTAAAGGTTCCCCTTGACATTTTAGTCAGTCCTGTACGACTCTAGGGGCGGTGCTCATCCCCGTTTCCAAGCTGTAGAGCCAGGATTTGTCCGAAGACAGTTTCCGTTGTCACGTGGCCAGTGCGGCTATACACAGAATGCTGTTTACCTTCCCACTGAGGTGGTACCTATTTATCTACTCGCATTTACATGCTTTCGAACTGCTAGGTTGGCGAGGAGCTGGGACAAAGTGACGGGAGCTCACTCCATCACATGGATTCAATCTTACGACTGCTGGTCTTCTGACCCTGCAGCACACAAAGGCTTCTGCGGTTTAGCCCACAGCGCCACCACGTCCCCCAATGTAACAACACATAATTAATGTAACAATACATAATTATAGGGGGCATAAATCTGCCTCTAACAGATAAAATTTGAAAAGGAAAATATGTCAACACACTTCTTAGTTTAATTTATTATTTGGGGTGTGGAAACAACCTTCCTTTCATCTCCCCCCCCACAAGAGAGCCCCGCCACTCAAGCCCAAATACCTTCCCCACAGCCCCCACATTCCCTTCTCCTTCTCTTTTTTGGCTTCCTCCTCCACAACTCAGGCAGTACCTGGAAGCTTCTCCTTGCCCAGGTTCCCTCTCACATTATTGTGCCACTGTCACCGCACCCAAAAAAGCATGTACCTCTCTGTATACCAAGAGGATTAAAATAGAACAACCCTGTGCATGCCATATTTAATATAATATAAAAATAATTGCAACTGAAAATAACTGTGGTGATCCTCCAGCAAACACTTCATGGCTCCCAGGTTAGGAACCCATGCTAGAACCTATATGCTGGTAAAGAAATTAATAAAACTTATCAGGGTGGTACTTAGAAAAGAACATCTGAATGTGCTAGGTGACATGCCCAGTCTACAGCTAGAAAAGTATAATCTGAGCATTTTTGTGAATCCTTAGCCAAAGCCATTAAAAACTACCATAATAACCACAGCTGTCAATGTTTTGATACACACGAAATTTTGATACACATGAAACACCAGCTCTTACCTTTGTTAATAATTCTCTGTCTATTGTGAAGTCCACAGTTTCTTTACCTGTGCTGATTTCACTAATTACTGTATCACATTTTAGCTAAAATTAAAAAAACACACAGAGAAAACAGTGGATTATTCCACAAATGAGCAGCACATCCTATATAATGTACAACTACTGGTGCTGTAACACCACTGTTCATGTTTGTAAAAACAAATATTTATGAACTATACTGAGTTGTTTCTCCAATACAAGTAGGTTCTCACTGCATTTTGAGAGCATTCAAAAGTATTTTACACTGCATTTCACTATCACTGAAGTTTCATGCAATGACAATAACTGTGCTATCAAACAAAGATGGCATCTCTGACAGCATGCTGTCATGTTTGCCAATCAACAGACTACTTAATTGTTCCCACTCTAATCACCGCTATTTGGAAAGCATGGGAAAAAATACCTTTGTAGGCCAAAAATGTAACTCTTCCAAACTCTGCCTATATGCACACAAAATACACAGGAATCAACACAAGTAACGAAGAAGCGGTGTTAGTAATGTGACTGCTCCTAATGTCTTTGCAGAAAGTTGCCCAGAGACAATTTGCCTAAATGCTGGTCAGCAACAAGGGAGTGTGGCCACAGGATCCTACAGCAGCCTATTTTCAGGTGAGAGCCTCCAACTAATTTCCTTCCCAACATACACTTCAAGAGCCAATGTGGTGTAGTGCACTGGTTCTTAACCTTGGGTTACTCAGGAGTTTTGGACTGCAACTCCCAGAAGCCTTCACCCCCAACTGTGCTGGCTGGGGTTTCTGGGAGTTGCAGTTCAAAAGCATCCAAGTAACAAAGGTTCAGAACCACTGGTGTAGTGGATAGGGTGATGCACTAGGACCCAGGAGACCTGGATTCAAACCTCTGCTCAGCCATGAAAGTAAAGGGCAGGATTTATCCTTAAATATTCCACATATCTCAAAAACCCTCTTAGAGTCACCATCAGTAAGAAAAAGATTTGATGGCACACAAAATGCACACGTGCATTTTAAAAATAGGGGACTCTGGTTTTAAGGCTAATCCCTATGTTACTCTCTCTTCCTTGCGTTGTTATAACCTACCATGCACATGAAATGCATCAAAATCAGTACTTTTTGCCTACCTGCTTTGCCAACTTCTGGGCGTGAAGCTGAATGTCTGCCCCTGAATGACTGTTAGAGTTAACATTTAACACAGAACTCACAAAAAGCTGGAAATCAGCAGATCTTCTAAAAAGAAAAAAGAACAAAAAGTAAATACATTAAAGCTTCAGAATCTTTTCAGTTCCTTTGGATGTCCAAGGAGACTAGAACCCATGAAAGATGACGGCTGGAAGTATCTGGGATACCCTCATTTCCATAAGCTTCTGAAATGGCAAATAGTTTTCAGTCCCCTCTGTGACTACCTTGCAATAGATGCGTTGAGCACAGTAACTCCCACTTCAATCATAAAAAACAACAGCAATTGCACCACAGACAGTTGCTCATCAGTGGATGCCTAACTGTGTCAACCTTCATGGGGCTGCTTTCCAAGTAAGAAAATGTGTCTGCTTCTGCCCAGCACAATGGCATGACTTCAATGAAGCATGAGAAAACTGTAACATGCTGTGCTTTGCTGTGTTGTTTCTCAGAACAAAGTACAGTGGTGCCTCACAAAACGATGTTAATTTCTTCTGCAAAAATTGCTGTCTTGCGAAAACATTGTCTTGTTAAACACGGTTCCCCATTGGAATGCACTGAAATCTACTTAATACGTTCCAATAGGAAAATCGTCATCTTGCGAAAATCATCCGTAGAAGACATCATCTTGCGAAACGCGGTTCCCCATTGGAATGCACTGAAATCTACTTAATGCATTCCAATGGGGAAAAATTGTCATCTCGCAAAAATCGTCCACAGAAAATGTGAAGCGCAAGAGCGATCGCAAAAACTAATCATCTTGCGGATTAATAGTCTTGCAAGACACCACTGTACAGTACAGTAAGTGGAACGACAACAGTGTGTGCAAAGAAATCACACAGCTACACATCTGTGTATCAAGCAGATGCTGTTTCCCTTTGCATAGCAAGCTCTGAAGTCTGGGACAGCTGGTGTTCAGTTTCCAGCCTTCAGCATTTTCTCTGCTGTGGGAACCACTTTGTATAGCTCTGGAAATATATAAGATATTTAAACTATAAATGGGGATTAAAAAGCACACCTTCTTACACAAACACTTGTTTGAGGGCCTGCAAAAAGGAGGAACATTTACTGAGAAAACAAAGGCAGTAAATCTGTGAGTGGAAGCAGCTTTTCCCTCCCAGAAGTGTGCCTACAGTTCCAAGCTATTGTCTGTGGAAGGAAGGAGGGACTGGACTTAAAAGAAAATCCCATCCATGGGTGAAATGATTTTGCCCACAGAATGCACTTCCACCTAATTTTGGGTTGACCCCCTCCCCCCTGTATGATGGCTTGCACAACTGTTTTTTACATTTTTCAGGATGGTTAATAAACACAAGCCGCATCTTGAATTTCAATCATCATTTTGGTTGAGCATGACAATTTTAAACACATCCAAAAAGTAGTAACAATAACTTATCTACCCTTTTTTGGATACTGGAACAGCACATATTGATTTTATCAAGTTTTCTGGTGGCATCTCTAGAACATGTGAAAGCTAGATTTAAAAGAAAATGACCACAATTAGTTAGAAGAAAGCCACTGGATTTAATGCAACAATATGAGAGAACACATTGATGACAATCCTGTTGATGCTTGCATAAGCTTTGTGTAACACCCTGTGGCTGAATAGGTGCCAGGGTGTGCATGGGCCACATGTGCACATGGCTACTGGTCATGCACCCAACTGCAGAAACCAGATGTGCTCTGGCACCTTACCAATTACTGTGCCAAGTCATGCACATTTCACAAACAGCAACATCAAATTCGACTTGGAATGTGCACTATTGTAACTCCCGCTGTCAAACTGTTACCAGACATTTTTAGGTAGGTGGGCTGCAAACAAATAAAATCATTACAAAAACATTTGACACTTCTTACATCTGAGGAGTTTAAAGCACCCCCACTTCTGCCCTACCAAGTGCACTGGGGAAACTGGGACTTTGCCAGTAGCCCTGTTAGTCAGCTGTAGCACAAGAGACACCAAAAGTCTTGTAGCATCTTTAAAAATAACTTAAGCTTTCGAGTGTGTTGAAAAAGTATGTCTGGACATACAAAAGCTTATGAAAGACAAAAAAAACCCTAGTTCGTCTTAAAGCTGTTGCAAGATTTCTGGCTTTCCTGGTTACCAAAGGCATCTGATTTACTCTCGAGTAAACACTGATAGGATGCAGGTAAGCAACCTCGACCCCGTGAGTCTGCACTCGGAAGAAATTCAAGAGCCTACTCCTGGGGAGACATGCACAGGACTATCAGCCATGAAGCAGATCGAGGGATTCTGTCGGGAGCCTTTAATTTGAATTCAAGCTACCCTCACTCAAGGGCCAAGGGGCTCATCCTGTGCTCAAGAAGCAGAACGTTTTGCCATCCCAAAACTCGGGAGATTAAGAGGGAGGGACGAGAAACGGCCTTTGTGCATCAATCACTACTGATCGCAGACGGCTGCCACCTGCAAAATGAGCTACGATGGCTGTGTAGCTGCAGCAGGTCAACGGCACCGCCTATTGGAGCCAAACGAGGGCCCTTCCCTTCCCACCGAAAGAGCAGAAAAGAAGGTCGGAACACAGGAGAAAAGCAGGCACCCGGACGAGACCAACTGCAGTACCGACGTAGGGGGAAATCAGTCATCACTAGTTCCACAACTGGACACGGAGAGAAGGCATACCTGAACCGCAATGCTCTTCCGGAAACGACATGCCGCCATGGCGCTTGTTGGAGCAGCGCTCCTACAGTCTGTTTCCCCTCCTTCCTTCTTCTTTCACCCCCCCTACATCTGTCGTGGGCGAGCCCATTCGGGGAGGAGCCACCCACTTTCAGCCCTAAGTCGGACTGTACCAAGTTCACTCTGGGATAGTCCTCCTCAGGTAGTGAAAGAGTCACGTGATTGGAAACTTGGACCAGGGTCGTACCACTGACGGGGCGGGAATCGCTTGCGAGCCGCGGAGAAGAACCATCCTGATCCGCCGTTCCTTGTAGAACTGCGCACGCGCCTGCTCGGCTGGCTTGTTGCGTCCATCCCCGAAGTTTGGTCCGTAGGCAGTCTGGCACGTCTACAGTAGTCGGTTCGGGCCGCCGCCATGACCACATGTTCAGTTTCCAAGGTAAGCCTAAAAGGAGGCCGCGTGCCATACAATCCCCGCCCACGCGCACACCTGCTGATGTAGTTGTGGTTCGAGTTGCCGCGCGCCGCGAACGAGGGCAGTGGTCGCGAGGTGTTTTTCTCCCTCAGGCATGCGCATGTCCGTTTCCTGAAGCCGTTGTCTTTCTGTTTTGCCCGTAAATGCATTGTAAAGCCACAGTGGCTCATAATACACGGCCTTTGGGATGCAGGTAGAATTATAATACGCATTCCGGTTGATTCTTTGCACAAAAGAATAAAAAGTTTAGTTTGGTTCAGCGTTCCCCAGCTGGCTTGCCTTCACCCCGTCCTTCACCTAATACCATGAGTGGCAACAGGCAAGATGATTAGAAAAAGGCAGCTTTTTCTCATGGGGGTGCAGAGTGGCTGCTCGGTGGCCTTAGCAACTCTGCTAGCTTAAGGTATTGCTGTTAGCTTAAAAAGGCCTGTAACAGGGTTGATTGGAAGGTCACCTTTTCCTTCAGGGGGAAACCATACACTTAGTTTGGCTGCACCTTCTTTAAGTAATCTAATCAGTCATCACATTTTGGGGCATATGTTTCAATGCAGGATTTATAATAAATGATTCTGATTTTTTTTAAAAATGGGTTGGATAAAGGAGGAAAAGAAGTGAATCAAAATTCACTTCATTTTAAATCCTTCCCATAGAGAAACTGACATGGACTGTAGGAAAAAAAAATCTATGACTTTACTTACTCTGATGTTCAAGCAGTTATTCAACCAACCATAAACATATTGTTACTTTAATGTGTTACCGCTTTGGGGAAAGTTTATTTGTATCTCCCATGAGGATAGATAGCTGACTGTTTCTAAGTCTAGAAAATGAGTTTTGAAAACATCTTGAACTAGAGGGCATGGTGAAATATGGTTGCTTGGCTGAAAGTGGATTTATTTGTTTGACCATCCCTAACAGTGGAACAATCAGAAGAAATTGAGTGGTTCTAATACTGAAGCAAGGTGTAGCACAGACAGTTAGGGGATATAATGCAAAATCTCACCAAATAATATCTATCATTCCATGGAAAACCCTTTCAACATAACCATCATTCAAGTCTGTGTTCCAACCACCAATGCTGAAGAAGATGAAATGGAAAGCTTTTACACAAACATCCAAGAGGAAATTGATCACACAACAAAACAAGACATGCTTATAATCATAGGTGACTGGAATGCGAAAGTAGGGAGCAAATCAGAACCAAATGCTGCTGGAAAATTTGACCTAGGGGACAGAAATGAAGCAGGAGAGTGACTTATAGAGTTCAGCAAAGCCAACAATATGTTTATTGCAAATACATGCTTCAAGCAATTGAACAGACAGCTGTGCACTGAAAGACTGCATATCCCTCTATGAGCCTGGCATTAAAATCATCATGGGAGGCCTTTCTCTCAGGCCCACAACCCTCACAATGATACTTGGTGGGGACACAGGAGAGGGTCTTCTCTATTGCTGCTCTCAAACTCTGGAATTCCCTCCCATGAGAAGTCAAGCTGGCCCCATATTTGCTGTCCTTCCAAAAGCAGGCAGATACGTCATTCTTCAGACAGGCCTTTCCTTAGTGACTGGCAGTCCGAGAAGGGTTTTTCAAATTGGATTGTTGTGTTTTGTTGCTTTTAAATGTGTTTTTAGTATTGATTTTATTTACCATTTTTAACATACTTGTTCAGTTATTTTAAATACAGTGGTGCCCCACATAGCGACATTAATCCGTTCCGGATTAATCGTCGTTATGTGGAAACATCGCTAAACGGAAAGGAAAATCCCATAGGAATGCATTAAACTTCGTTTAATGCGTTCCTATTGGGGATAAACTCACCGTTCAGCGATGTTCCTCCATAGGGGCAGCCATTTTCGCGCCCTCGGTAAGCGAGGGCGGCGAAAATGGTTGTGGTGGCCATTTTGGAACCGCCGATCAGCTGTGTGAAAATGGGGCCTTTGGGAGAACCAAAGCCCCCATTTTCACACAGCCGAAGCGCTTGCGGCAAAAACACCACGAAAACACACACACACACACACACACACACACACACACAAACCACAAACATAACCCCCCCAGTCCAAACCCACACAAAAAAATTTTTTAAAAAGGACTTACTGGTCCGAAGCCTCCCGGCACTCTGCTGGCGGCTGGGGGCGAGCGGCCAGGAGCCTGGCCTGCTCTAGCCTCCCGCCCCTCCACTGGTTCCGCACAGCCGGGGGCGAGCAACCAGGGCCCCGGCCTGCTCTAGCCGCCCGGAGCTCCGCTGCCTTTGGAGCTTTCAAAGGGCTTCCTCCAATGTTGGGAAAAGCCCTTTGAAACCTCTGAAGGCACCAATTGCGGCGGCGAGGACCCCCAGGGAGGTCTCCCATGGTGGCGTGCAAGCCCTGGGAGACCTCCCTGGGGGTCCCCACCGCCGCGATGGGCGGCTTCGGAGCTCTCTGAAGCCAAAAAGGCAGTGAGAAAACGCGGGAAGTTTGAACTTCCCGCACTTTCTCCCTGCCTTTTTGGCTTCAGAAGCAAGCCGGGGGCCAGAGAGGAATCGTCTCCCTCCTTGCAAGCAATGCTGGGTCCTCCTCGCACTGGGCTGAGCTCAGCCCAGCGGGAGGAGGACCCAGCGTTGCTTGCAAGGAGGGAAACAATTCCTCTCTGGCCGCAGGCTGCTTCTCCAAGCCAGCCAGGCAGGGAGGAATCGTTTCCCTCCTTTGCAAGCAACGCTGGGTCCTCCTCGCACTGGGCTGAGCTCAGCCCAGTGCGAGGAGGACGCAGCGTTGCTTGCAAAGGAGGGAAACGATTCCTCCCTGCCTGGCTGGCTTGCTTCTCCTTTGGAAAAGCAAGTCAGCCAGGCAGGGAGGAATCATCTCCCTCCTTGCAAGCAACGTTTGCAACCAAAGGCGCTTCAGCCGGCGCTTCAGAGGGGCCGCGGGAGAGACCTCGCCCGCGGCTGCTCCGACGCGCCCGCCCCGAGAATGCCGGCTGGCCGGCGCTTCAGAGCGGCGGCGGGAGAGACCTCGCCCGCGGCCGCTCCGACGCGCCCGCCCCGAGAATGCCGGCTGGCCGGCGCTTCAGAGTGGCCGCGGGAGAGACCTCGCCCGCGGCCGCTCTGACACACCCGCCAGGGTTCTATGGGGAAAAATTGCTTTGCGATTTTTCCCCATAGGAAACATCTCAATGCGATCGCTTTTGCGATCGCAAAAAACGAATCGCTATGTGGATTCGTCATTAAACGGGGCGCTCGCTATGCGAGGCACCACTGTATTTGTATACTTACTGTTTTTAGCTGTTAAATATTGTTATTTTAATGACGTAAGCCACCTTGGGTCCTCTTAAGGAGAAAGGTGGGGTGAAAATATTTTAAACAAATAAACACACATGGACAGCTCTAGATAGTCAATATAGAAACAAAATAGACAGTGTAACTGGAAGCCAGCGATGGAGAAAACTGTATTATCTTAGCCACAACAAGATGAGGAGCAGATTGTGGTATCGTTCATAAACTGTTAATATCCAACATTAGAGTAAAACTGAAAAAGAACACTAAGAGAATCATGTGTTACTGAACTTAGCTGACTACAACCCAGAAGAACTATTGATCAGAACTAGAGATGTTATTAGGGAAGAAAGCAAAAGACAATTCTCAGTGAAAATAAAATAAAAATGTATATGGATGACAGAAGAAACACTTCGAATTGTAAAGGACAGATGAGAAGCAAAAGTAAAAAGTGACGGAAATAAGGTCAGAATCCTGAATGCAGTTTTTCAGCAATTGTTACGTAGAGAGTGTTCACCTGGAGGCAGGTGGTGCAGTATGAGCTCTCCCAATTTGAAGAGGCACTTGTTCAGCAGGCATAGGCAAAGAGGCAGTCCCAAAACTAGCAAAATCAGGGAGCTGGACAGGGGATAGATTGTATTTGTCTTCCGTGTGGAAGGGATTGTCACCCTCATGACCTTCTCAGCCACACTAGACGCTGTTCCAAGACACCTTTTCAGAGCACGCTACCATAGTCTCTCGAGACTGAAGGATGCCTGCACACACGTAGATACAAAGAGAACTACAGTACTACAGCAGGCACTGCAGATAAATAGAGCAAAACAAGAAAAGAGGAAAGAAAGAGATCTCATCCAGAAAAATCTAAGAAAAATAAAATTTAAGCCTAGATTAGGGATGTTGAATGACCAACAGGGAGGCACACTATCTGGCCAGGAGAAAATAAAGAGAAGGTGGAAATAGTACATTGAAGACCTACACAGAAGAGATAAAAGAATGACACATTCATTTGAAGAGGAATCCTATGACAAAGAACTTACAGTTCTTGAAAGTGAAGTGAAAAGTGCACTAAAAGCATTAGGAAGAAGTAAATCCCCATGGGGAGATGCGATAGCAATTGAATTGTTTCAAGCCACAGAGACTGAATCTGTCAAATCCTAACAAGAAATACAGTGGTGCCTCGCATAGCGAGGTTAATCCGTTCCGGATTAACCCTCGCTATGTGAAAACATCGCTAAACGGATCAAGAAAACCCATTGGAACGCATTAAGCATTTAATGCGTTCCAAATGGGCCGAAAACTCACAGTTCAGCGATGTTTTCCTATGGCCGGCAGCCATTTTCGCGCCCTCCCCTCGCTTACCAAGGGCGCGAAAATGCTGCGCGCGGCCATTTTGGGGCTTCCGGTGGCCATTTTGGAGCCGCCGAACAGCTGATCCGTGGGGCGCAAAGCGAAGGTCGGTAAGCGAAACGCTTACCGACCTTTGCTATGCGAGTTTCGCCCATTGGGGCCATTGCTTTGCGATCGCAGTTGCGATCGAAAAACCCCCCTCGCTATGCGGATTCGTTGTTCTACGGTGCGCTCGTTAAGCGAGGCACCACTGTACCAACAAATATGAAAAACAGACAATGGCCTACAGAATGGAAACATTTGATATGCATTCCAATTCCCAAGAAAGGACATGCCAAGGAGTGCAGTAAATATAGAACCATTGCTTTAATTTCTCATGCAAGCAAAACAATCTTCATGGTATTGCAATAGGGCATTTAACTTATCTGGAGGAATGATTTTCAAGCTGAATTTCAAAAAGGAAGAGGTACTCAAGACTGTAGTGCAAATATCCACTGGCTACTGGAGTGCACCAAAGAATTTCAGAAGATAGACTGCGGGAAAGCCTTTGACTGTGTAGATCATGAGAAACTATGCTTGTTCTGAAAGAAATGAATGTGCCTCTGATGCATAACTTGTATTGTGGACAAGAGGCTACCATTAGGACAGAATATAGAGAGACGGAATGGTTTCCTAAAGACAAAGGTGTTAGACAAGGGTGTATTTTATCCCCTTATCTCTTCAGTCTGTACGCAGAACATATTGTATGGAAAGCCACACTAGATTCAGATGAAGGAGCAAAAGTTGGTGGAAGAAACAGCAATAATATATGATGACACTGTCGTACTGCCAGAGGGCAGCAATGGCTTGAAATTTTTTTTAGTGAAATTGAAAGTGCCAAAGTAGGATTGCAGTTGAACATTAAAGAGACAAAATAATGACTATGGCAGAACATCCACAACTTTAACATTAACAATGAAGAAATTGAAACATTTTGAGATTTTGTATACCTTGGTTCAGCTATCAATACAAAGGGAGAGTACAGCCAAGAAATCAGAAAAAGACTGAGATTTGGAAGGGCAGCTATGAAGGAACTTGCAAGAGATAATCATTCCCTCTAATTTCCAGCCCTGCTGGATGCGGCTCTGCCCCCATGCATGTGCAATGCTGCTCCCACCCTAGGTAGTTCCCTTGGAACCGGAACCAGTGGGGCTGAAAATGATTGGTGTGAGTGTGTGAAGGAGGAGGAGCCCTGTGCGGAGGGAGTGTGTGGAGGTGAGTGCGCAGGTGTGCACCTTAGAGGAAACATTGCATCAAATTTAAGGATGCCTCACTGGAGACCAAGGCCAAGATCATGCACACTTTATATTTTCAATCACTGCCCATGGATGTGAAGCTGGGCAGCAAAGAAAGCTGGCAGGGGAAAAACTCATTCGTTTGAAATGTGATGCTAGAGGAGTTCTTTGCTGCCGCCACTACCATGGAGTGAGCCACATGTCTCATAATAGGGCTCCTGATCTATAGACTCCCTGTGAGGACCTTATAAATGTGTGTCCTTCACACATCTGACAAGGAATTTAATTGGGATCTCAGAAGATATTGTACCTTGTTATACTTAATTAATCCTTCATTTCTGGATATCCTTTTTTTTTTTTAACTTAAGAGTTAAAAGATTACTCCTTTAATTCTTTAAAAAGGTTTATTGAACAACCAAGCATTTAAGTAAATAAGCCAAAAATGTAAAATATACTTGGAATGTATATAAAAAACTATATAAATGTATATTGCAAAAAGCACAATCCTTTAATATAAAACCTTCTAGTCCATATGTGTAGATAGCTGTTTAAACAGTAAAAACTTAATAATTCAAAGGATACAAGGAAAAAAACTTACCAGTTTCCTTGAACATTTCACATTCTTCAAAACCTCTGTTAGGGATGCCATTACTCAGAAGTGACTTGTTTTCACAAAACAGCAGACTTTGTTAATGTTGTTTCTTAGTGGAACTAAAATATGTGTAGTGCTGTATGGGATTGTGTTGTTAGTAACAAAGAATCCAGCTTAGCCCCATCAGTACACTCATGCTTTCTCTGAACAAGGCTATCAGTTCTCTCCTTATTTAAAATGTTTTCTTGTTTCCTAAGGCTTCTGATGGAGATGTTTGTTGTTCATTTGTGGTATTATGTTGTTCATATGTTTTATTTTATTATATTGATGTATGCTTCCGTGTCTAAGTCATGTGACCATGGAAGATTGTCTTCGGACAAACGCTGGCTCTGTGGCTTGGAAACGGGGATGAGCACCGCCCCCTAGAGTCGAACACGACTGCACAAAAATTGTCAAGGGGAACCTTCACCTTTACCTTTTTATGCTACTCCAGATATTTTTACTGTAGGTAGATAGGGCAGTGGTTTAAAATAAATCATGTAACTGTGTATACAACATGGCTCATCATTTTCTGAATCATTTATTTTCATTTTAGAAGTTTTAAGATCTTTTTTGTCCTTTTTCTTGTTCAGGATGGTTTATGTGCCTTTTTGTTATAAAGCTCCTGCATGAAACAACACTGGATAGCTCAGTCGTTTAGGCATCTGGCTGTGGAGCCAGAGGTTGGGAGTTTGATTTCCCACTGTGCCTCCTTGACAGGGGCTGAACTTGATGATCCATAGCATCCCTTCCAGTCCTGCAGTCCTAAGATGATGATGATGATGATGATTGAGAGGTGAGACTGCGTATAGCAGCCTGCCTGTTCTCACAGCAAGGTTCTCCATTCACTTCATTGCACCTTATATTCTTCTTCCCAATAAATTATGTGCAGGGGTTCCACCCTTCTGGATTGGTTTGGAGGTAATGATAAGCCAGGGTTCCCTGGCTTATTGTATTTGAGAAGCATCTTGATGTATGCCACCTCATCACTCTTTCTAGGCTTCTCCTGTATGTGGATAGCACTAAACAAATCACAAGGAACATAAGTGATACCTTTGACAGAAGCATGATAAAGAAGAGATGCCAAAGAGACCATTCTTTTGCCATTATCAGGTTGCAGAATAGGTGTAACATTACAAAGCAGCTACATTTGAAGTTCTTCTATTATGATTGTCATGTTTAAGATTACCGTGCCTAAATGTCAGTTTAATGTGTCTTTGACTCAGTGGTTTTTCCTGGCAGTGTGGAGTTAATACGTTCAGTGTTATCAATATTTCCTTTCTCCTTGCTAATTTTTTAGGGCTGCTTTGTGTTCAAGCCTGATTCTAAGAGGAGAAGGTTATCTTCAGCAGGTTAGTATTCAATAAAAGATAGGAAGTCAAATTTAATTTGAGACTTCCCATGTTGTAAATTAAGAACTGAAGAAAGCTAGAAGAATGTTAACCAGAAGGAGAGTTTTTATATGAAAGAGTCATGAGCTCAACTCAGATCTGGTACCTGGAACAAATTTATTGATTTGGAATTCTTTAATTACATGTTTAATTACATGTCGTGAATGGGTTCAGATTCAAATTGGGACGTTTCCTCATTTTGCGTGGGAAGTACCACAGGAGTCGTCTTCTTAACCCTAACAGCTTCATCTTTATTGATTGCAGATGGTTCAACATTATTAGAAAAGGGATCAAAGAAACTCAACTCTGGCAACAAGCCATCACTGTCCAAAGCACATTCAGTCCTCTCACCAACCGAACTCAGAGGGGTGCAGGGCCAAATCTCTCCGCATCCGTCGGCTTCCGTAGTGGCGCGCTCCGCACCGCGCAGATGGTGCTGCAACATGGGTGCCTTGCCCAGTCACCTCCTAATGGAGGAGTGTTGTGCTGAGCATCGGGTTGGATAACCTGGCGGCCCCTTCCCTTGTTCTTAGAGAAAACCACTACAGACCATTCAAGGGTCTCGTAGCTTAACTCTTTCCCTTCCTGCGAGGGCGGGTCGGGGAGCAGCCCTCCTGGCTTCAAGTTTGGGAAGTCCCTCAGCAACTCTTGGGTCTTTACCCACACATACTCCCCCAGCTTCTCGATCTCCCTCTCTCTCCTCCACAGCTCTACTTCCACCTCAAAACGACGCTCTCCTTGGGTATTTATACTTTCTTCCCAAACCGACAGTTCCTGCTCCACCCCTTTCGCACCTTCTTTTTCCTCCACCAGTTAACTTCAAACTTCCCGCTCTTTTGTGTCTCCGTTTCCGTGGTCGCATTCTCCCTCAGGTCCTCTCGTCCTTGCCTGTTCTCTACCTCCCTTTTCTCCCTTTGTCCTTCACTAGTAGAGGACAGCACACTCTACTATTGCTCCTTCACACATGTACATTCTTTAATTATATGTCTGCGATTGAAGACTCTTAGATTTAAGATTGATGACTCTTAGGTTTTAATAAAAAAGGAACGCTAGCCTAGAAATTTACTCCTGATAAACAGAAATGTACATGGGTAATTGTCTTTAATGTTTGTTCTATATATGTTCTTCTGTTTGCAACTTTCCCTGAAAGTACTAAAAGATAGAGCCTGCTGGATCTATAGCTTTTGTATGAATTTGGAACCCATTCATAAAACTTTGCACAAATCCTGACAATTAGACAACTGCAAAAAACCACCTTGTATTTGAAAAACATGTTCTTTGAATCTACCTTCAGAAGAAGGCTTTCAGAGTACAGTTAAAGATGATGCAGTGTTACATAAACTGTCTGTAGAACTCAATATATTAGTTTAAATGCTTAGGTGTGAAAAAGCTCGTGTTTTATATAGGAAAGTGAGAATGGTATAGAAAATTTAGTATTAGGATTTAGCTTTTGTAGAAGTTGATGAAGTTGATGAGATCCGTATGGCCCCTTCCCTGGGCATCTTCAAATGCCAACTGAAAACCCGGCTGTTCAAGCAAGACTTTTCTCCATCCACCGTCTGATTTTGTTCTCTGTGCCTTCTCCCATCTGGATCATTGCGTTTTTTAGTAATATGTTGTTATAATTTTAAATTGTACTTAGATTTGATATGTTGTCACCCGCCCAGAGTAGTCGGTACGACTAGATGGGCAGGCTATAAATGTATCAAATAAATAAATAAATAAATAAACCTGGGATTAGCGTTCAACAACTGAGTGACTTCTTTATGGAATCAGTTCTCCAAGATTAAGTGAAAAAACTAGGAAATTAGTGTGTGATTACTTTGACAGAATGTTAAAGCACAAGTAAGGTTTTCAGGGTATGTGTGTTATTTCAGTAGGGAAGGATAGCTGCCAGTTCATTTTAATATTGAAAGGAAGCTGCCCAGAACTTCTCATTTGGAGCAATTATTTGTGGGTACAGTATTTATTTTCCCTTCAGCTTTCATTTGGTAGCAAGTGTAACTCCATTTTCATGTCTCTACTGTAGAAAGAAATTAACAAAAACTTATTTTTGCTGATTTGCTGCACTTCAAATGTTTTCTCATTGAAAGAAAGTTTTACATATGCCAGAGTATGATTATCATCTTGTTTTCCTAGTTGACTACTTTAGTCAAGGTAATAGCGACACCGAGGATAGTGGGCTACGATTTGACACTTGCCAATCGTTATGGAAACAAATTAAATGTGAAACAGAGGTGAGCTTTAATTTTAAGCATGAGATTGATTTCACTTTTACTCAGAACGTGGTGGTAGAAGAAAGAATTTCAGCAATATTTTGGCAGAACTATATCTTAACCTCTTTGAGAGATTTTTGTAGGCTTACTATATAGCATTGTTGACCCATTAAACCTGAAAATGTACAGAGCTAAAGGTGGGTGTGTCCACGTGTGCACAGGTGCACATCATGTCCCCTCTGCACTCAGAATCACTAAGACCTTTGTTTGATTAATGCAAAGGTATGAAGTAGAGAATGTAAGTGTGTTGGCCTCAGTGTGCTTGCATTGCTTATGTGACCAGGCTTCTGGCTTATCAGGGTTCCAGATCCCTTGAATACTGCAAGTGTGTTGAGCTAAATGAGCTTACAGTCTCTGCTTTAGACCTTCTCATTAATCACAAAAAAGTCTTCATGATGTTCTTGAAGCTTATCCAATCCAATATCATGGGAAGTATTGTGTTTTTTTTTTTTGGGGGGGGGGGAGGTTGCCAGTAGAGTAGCAAAGGGACAAAATAATAGTTACATCCTTTTCTTCCAGCAGAACTCTGCAGAGAGTAAGTATGGATCAGCTCTGTGAGTTATTAGGAACAAATTTGTACAAGAAAGCTATAGAGGTCCCTATAGCAGTTTGCATAAACCCCTGTCTGTCAAAGAATGACTCAAGCTTGTAAATAGCCCATTGCTAGATACCAATGCAGTGTGCCAGAGGTAGGAAAGCTTCAGAAAACTTAGGGAAAGAGTCTGTGAAGATTTTCAGTCATCCAGATGAGTCTGAGAAGAGTTGGTATGAGATCCCTGATATATCCTCCACATTGGTTTCACTTCCCCCTGGTCTGAATAGGCTCCTTAGATGAACAAAGGATTGGGGGTGAGTGAAAAACAACCTTCTACAGTCCTTCTCCACCCATTGTCATGGGCTGTTAACAGTGGTCCTTCTGGTGGGTCTGGTCCTGATCTTTCTGGGGATGGATGAAAGGGCAGCATGATAATGGGGAGACACATTGTATCTAAGGCCTTCACCCATGTTGAGTGAGGGATTTTCTGTATGCACACGTATGGCCCCCCTGACCCATCTCTCAAACCCACCTATCTTCTCGGTCCAAATTGAGTACATCTTGGTCATCAAATGAGTGTCCTCTGTCCTTCAAATGAAGGAGCACTGCTGATTGTGGTCCTGAGCCGCTGCCCCTCCTGTGCTGGCCTATTCTCCTGTTTAATGTCTGTTTGGTTTCTCCAGTGTAGAGCTCTGAACACTCCTCTTTGCATTGGACCACATATACTATACAGTGGTGCCTTGCATAGTGACGATAATCGGTGCAGCAAAAATCGCTGCAAAGCTATTTCGTCGCTATGCGATATTAAAAAGCCCATAGGAATGCATTGAAACACCTTCAATGCGTTCCTATGGGCTTCAGACTCACCTTTAAGCGAAAGTCCTCCATACGGTGGCTATTTTCGCTGCCCGGTAAGTGAGAAATCCGTCCCAGAAAACAGTGGATGGCCATTTTTTTACCCGGCAGCCATTTTGGAACCGCTGATCAGCTGTTAAAAAATCATCGCTTTGCAATGATCAGTAAGGGAAACAGGGTACCGGTCATCGCAAAGCGATTTTTCCCCATAGGGAACATCGCAAAGCGATCGCAAAAGCGATTTCAAAAAGTTAATCGCTATGCAATTTCTTCGTTAAATGGGGCACCCGTTAAACGAGGCACCACTTATTGCTCCTGTTGTGTTTGGTGTCTGGTCTTTTGGATGGACGAGTCTCTGCCTTAGTATGTTTGTCAGTTTGAAGTGCACGGGAATGTGGTATATACCAACCAGCCTTTTGAGCTTTTCGACATACCCACCATGTAAGGAATGGCCAGGTTCTTTGTGGGCTCTGACTGTTCCATTGTCCTGCTGGGTCGGGACATTGCCTTTTTAAAGGCCCATTTTAAAAGGATTTTCACTCACATGCCCCTGTCCTTTGTCCATCTAACGAGCCTCTTCAGACCAGGGGAAAGTGAAACCAAGGTGGAGGATATATCAGGGGTCTCCTATCAACTCTCCTCATTTCATCCTAGTAAGAAAGAAGTCCAGTTGCCATGACTCAACTTCCAGATTAGGGAAAGAGTATTTTTCTTCCATTTCATTTCTTTCATAAGGCATAACTAACAATACTGCAGTCCGAAGCACAAATTATTTGAGATTGAGCTCCGTTGCTATCAATAAACATCTTTATATTAGATCCTGTATTATCCACATTAGGGAATTAATGAGACTTATTTCAAGGTATACTAACTTTGCTGCTGTGATAACTAGGTGTGGGAAAGAGGATTGTGAGTTGGCAATTTTAATGGAAAAATATACCTCTCTTTAGGCATTTATTTAGTTCTCTTGTAACTTTTGACTTAATACATAGTGTATCTTATAGAACTACAGATGTCTTGTTCAGCTGGCAGAAAATATGTGAGTAAAAGCAGCTGCCAGTATTGTAGCAGGAGCACCATGAGAAAATGTAAACCACAGTGACAGTATGTGTAAAATTGTGTCAAGCTGTGTTTGAACAGTCTGCTCAAACATAAAGTATTTTGTTTACTTATTAAAAGAGTGATAACTGTATTAAAAATTCTGAGTTACAATTCCGGACCATGGCAGAACCTTACAGGGGAGGTGTTTCCCCTGATTTACTCTCATTGAAGTTCTGCAAAAAGAGGCAAAATCTGTTCCACTATTAATCATTTATTGAATATGCACTATAAAGTTATTTTTATTGTGCTGTGACATGGCAATCTAATTTGTAGTAACAATAATCAGATGTTATTTATTTTCCCCCTTAGTACAAAATAATTTAAATAGTTGGGAAGCTTTAATTACTGCTCCTTCTTTAAAATCAAGGAGCTTAATATTGTGACCATACTAAACTGTGGGCCTTTAAACAACTTCTAGTGAAGTGAATAGCTCAGTCCATTTGGTTGCACTGGGAAGGCCAGCATAGTTTGTAACCCCTTGATTATTATCTGAAATTATAATGATCCCTTTGTATGTATGGGATTGTGGGAGCCCTGATTCGTAATTGCCTGATGATGCTTGATGTGAGCAGGGCATGTTATCATTGTGAAAATTCCCATCTTTGATTGTTTCAGGCTCTGGGCATACATCAGTGATGGGAAACCTTTGGCTCTCCAGATGTTTTTGAACAGCTTCCATAGTTCTTTGCCATTGATCATGTTTGGATAATGCTCAGAGTTGTGGGCCAAAACATATGGAGAGCCAAAAAAAAAAAAAATCTTCATTGCTGGTGTACATTTTCACTCTGGCTTACACCTGACAAAAACAAGATGTATTCTGTTTCTGCATTTGTGCTTAAAAATAGATCTTGTCACCTGCTGCTTAATCTACGTGCCACCTTGTTATGAAAGAAACTGCTCTGTGAAATTTCTTTTTCCTTAGAACTTCTAAAGGGATCAGATCATTGCCATTTTTAAGTTAGTTTGCCCTACTAAAGTCAGATGCATTTTTCTACAAATGAATTTCTCTGTCTCTGTCTGAATATTGCTTGTTTTTTTAAAAATTCTTGCACTCTGCTTTTCAAATGGAACGCTTAAAGAGCAACCATGAACAGTTAGTATTTGATTGGAACATTTCAGGAAACCATAGAAAGGGATATATTTGAGCCACTGAATGAATTCTTTTCTCTGTAAACTTAAATCAGGCAAACTACATAACTGCATATAATTAAACTTCATCTAATGGGAGGGGCCTCTAAAATTAAAATACAAGTGAGTGTGTTTTTATTTTAGTCTAACCAAACGTTCTGTGCCTTTTTTACTCTCCGAAAGCAATTGCAAGAGGACCTGAACAAAAAACTCTTTGATAACCTCCTAAAATTTTTGAGACAATCCCATTCAGACTTCAAACAGAAGAAAACAGAATGGGTTTGTCGGATGAAAGCCAGTGAAATTCCTACTGCAGCCGTTGTTCTAGGTAAGGCTTTATCTGAGTTTATCATTTCTTTAGTAATAACAATTGTAACTTGGGTATGGAGTCTTAATACTAAGATAAAGAAATTAGAAACCTTGTTAGACCTATTGTAGTCAAAGGTCATGAAATTAAATCTTTAGATTGTCGTACTTGGTGTTTCCCTTATCACTGAATTTGTGTTCGTCTATTTCTATGTTCTTGAATGCTCACATTTTTCTGCAAACTCAGCCATCTCATGCGTGACTTGTGGGCCTTGCTTAATGTTGGGATGACAGTATTAATTGTATGTTTTCTTCAAGTTTATAAAACAGCAGGCTGGTTTCCCTTCTTTTAACCATGAAACTGATAAAATGACTTTTTCAAGCAAAAAAAATTGCACTTGATCTTGTGGAAACTTGCACCAGCTGCTTGAAGTGTCATCTGGTGGATATCACAGTATGGCCTTAGGTGGCTCTGTACCATGAACTCTGTATTCTGTCTGGTGCTGCATATAGTATTCCCACCACTGCCATTCATTTTTGGTCTGGCTTGTTCTAAATACAACAGTGTCATCACTTCTGAGATCTTGGTAAATTAAATTTTATGTATTTACAAGTTATTTTATCAGAGTTGTCCTCACTATGAGACCCCCATCAGTTCAGGCGTTTGTATAATATACTTTGATGCAATGGCCAGGATCCAGTAGGGTGCTTCCACAAACATCAGGAACATGGATCCTGATCAGCAGAGCCAGTATGATCCTGCATTGCAGCACCTCATGTGCACAAAAAACCCACCCTGCTCTCAAGGGCTGGGAAACCATTGTGCCCCAGTTTACAGGGAGTGCTAAGGATTTTGGCTGATGCATTTCATTTGCCTTTGCTGATTCTTGAGGCATACCCAATATTTGTTTTCTGTTGTTCTTTGCTTCCATGCTGCAGATCCCCGTACTGTGTCAGTCTATTTTTGAAAGCCACCCAGTTTTAACTATAATGTGATATGTGCCATGGGGAGGTGAAATATATCTTCAGAGCCCTCTTGGGCATGCCACCCTTTTAAAATGCCTTTTGGATTAAAGCCAATAAATTGGTGCTCTGCTGGGTTTTGGTCCTTCAATGTTAGTTCTTCCCATGTTCTCCATTTGTTTCCAGATTTAAGAGGAGGACTTCTGTTGTTCTAAAAACCAGTTTATGCATAAGCATTGAGGCATTACGTGTGTCAAAAACCCCTCTCAGAAGATATGCTTCCAACATCATATTCATTTTCTCTAGGACATCCTCTCCTAACCCTTAAAATTGTCTTATTCTGTCCTCCAGCATCTGTTTTCTCCTTGCAGGAAGGACATGTAAGGTTGAATGAAAGTGTCACATGGAGCTATTAAAATTCTGTTCAGATAATACATATTATACATTACTAACAGATCAGTGTCAGCTGCTAGTGTTGTCTGTAGACATTTGCAAATGAACCTCTGAACATTTTTTAGCTAATAACATCACAGGAATATTTTATGCAAACAGTTGTCTTTCTGATGATTAGCACTATGTATTTGTCTCTGTCTGTTGGACTTCTCCCAGTTCCTTTATGTTTCTCATATATTACAAGTAGCATCTCAGAGGCCTACATCCATTTCTTCCAGTGTCATAGGTGAACGAACTGATTCCTTTGTATAATAAATGTACTGAAAATATTGCAACAGTTCTTTTCACAAAACATTTCTCGTGCCCTTCACTTATTAATATTGATTTTTTTATTATTTGACCATAAGTAATATTTTGGAGCACATGAAGGCAAAATTGTCATTGAGCACTTACAGCCACATCTTCTGACAAAAATATTTATTTATTCATCAGTCAGTCCACAGTTTGTTTATTCTTCTTATCTCTGATGTACTTGCAAATGTTCCTTTCCTTTTTGTAAGGAAAGATATGGGATAAACATATTGGCAGTTTTAAAAAAATGATAACATTTAAGGAAAACAAATTGGTCCTTGAGTTTTTATCTAGAACCAGCCTTTTTTTCTAAGTTAAAAGACAAATTGCACTTAAAAAGAATTGTTTGATCACATCCAGGATGGAATCTTGTAAATACTGTCTTGGCAATAAGTATTTGAATGTACAGAGACTGACTTCTCAGTAAACATGCATAGGATTGTAATGAATGTATTATAACTTGCGTTAATAAGCAGGGTACAGATTTTATTGAAGAGAGTCAAGTGCAGTATAACTGCTTCACGTTTATGAAAAGTGAAGGAGTGTCATGATAACTTTGGAAGCAAGGTACTATCTAGAACACTTCCTCTAAATACTCCAGATATTAGGAGACAAGTGACAGTCAGTGATTTGTGGAAAGTAAAACCAGATCATACTGTTGTCATTCCAGCAAAAAAGATTCTACTGCTTCAGAGTCTAGGAATTTTATGCACATGATCTCTTGGCAGACTTCAAACAAAAGTGCATAATAAACTAGGCTACTAAATCATTTGATAACAGGGATTTTTTTTTCAGCATCAGCTTTGCTGAAACAGGAGTTAATTTGGAGTCAAGAGAAAAAGTACATGGAAATGTTAATAGAATTCCTTATATTCTGTCTCTGAAAATAAAGGTTGGACAGCTTAAGTTGCAGCTGCTTTCTGCAGTTGACTGGGAACACATTTGTGTCACTGTTCATTTCATACAAAATGTACACTGTCTTTTGACTGCCCTTCCAATTTTCCTTTTCAACCGTTTATCTCATTTTAAAGAAGTTGTTTATGGAGTTTCTTAGTATTTCTACACTTACATGTAAATTAAATTTGATAGCATTATGGTGGCTGTTTCTAGTTAGTTCAGCCACAGTTATATTTCCTATTAGGCTTGGGCATTGCAATTGAGGATTAAGTCTATGGATGCTTCCCCTCAGATAGTTCCATGGCAGTTTGATTGGTGACATAGTTGTTCAGTATATGTGGAAAGTTCTGTTGTGATTAGAACATTCATTTATCCAATCAGTGTTAGACTGGTTAAAGTTATCCATGATTAATATCTTGTGTATTTAGAGAAGTTAGCAGAATTTTGACTGATCTGTCTCCTAGGCGTGAATGTTACAGACCATGATCTGACTTTTAAAAGTCTCTCTGAAGTTCTTCAGAATGATGTTACTCCCTTTGTAGTATCGCTGAGGTCCAAGGAATGCTCAGGTAAATATTGTACCAACTTAAAGAGTCTTTTTCAGTTAGAAAGTGGCACCAACCACATAAGATGTATTCCTAGACAATAGCATATATAAGCCTTTTCTGCACTCCTGGATTGTTTCCATCAGTGTATTTTAATAGTCTAAGTTATTTAGTGCAAGGAAGAACTTCATTTTTTCTATGGCACTCCTTGCCCATTAGATTTCAGTTTGTTATTAAAACCAAGCAGCTGTTTATATATGCATTACGAGAAATGGCTTTAAGTTGGTCCTTTCTTAATCTCTGGAAAGGAGTGGATGTGTGAAAGAAGGCATATGAGAACTGGTGTTTTCTTTACAAAGTATGTGTTTTTTGTAAATGTTCCAATGGTTTCCAGACAACATGCTAAAATCTTTCTGACCTTGTAGACCATTCCAATCCCTTTTCAGCTACAACTGTTCTGGTTGCATGAGTATCTACTTTACTTAGCTTGCTGGTGGAGCTCTCTAACTGGAAAGGCCTCAGATTTAAACTTGATGCCTTTCAGAGATAACATATGGATTCTACACTGAATGACAGTGTTTCAAATTACTGAAGATAAATCAAATGTAAACAAATTAGCTTAATTTGATTTCCCTTCTGTATAAATTTGGAATTCCTTTTACATGTAGTGGCAGAAATTCACAAGTAAAAGGGTAACATGTAAACAAGCCATAAACTTGGGGAAATGCCGTTCTTATTTTTTTCTGTGGGGTAAAACACAAAAAACTACCATTTTCATTGTGTTTTAAAGGCATAAAATATTTACTGCAGAAGCTGATGGTTCAGCTGATGGGCTGCCAAATAGATATGGATTCATCTGAAGAGGAAGAACATTCTAAAATTTCTTCAAACAGAATACGTTACTCTGTGGCATCTCTTACTGATTGGTATAGGAATGTAACAAAGGTAAGTTTCAGAATTACCAGTCTGTACAGCATAACTGTTTTCTAGATTCAGAACTACCTGTGAAATTCTCCCTATTCCACTCTTACTGACCAAATAGCTTTCTTTGTGGTAGGGTTTTTTACGATGCACAAAGACAAACACTGCCCTAAGTAGATATGTCTGACATCTCTTTAGAGAACGATGTCATAGTTTAGTCCGGGAAGCAAGCAGAATTAATTTAGAACACTGAGTGTTGCTTGGGTCAGAAACTTAAGAGCAACTGATGTGTCGAAGTATCTATAGCACTTTTATGTTTGTATGCAACTGGTAAGCAAGTAATGTTCTTTTTGGACAGCACAGTGGTGCCTCGACTTACGACCTTAATCCATTCCAGAAGATAGGTGTAACTCGAAATGGTCGTAAGTTGAAGCACCATTTCCCATAGGAATGCCATTAATCCGTTCTGGCCGAAGGAAAAAAATCACACACACAAAAAATCACTGCAAGACTCACTGGAAATGCGATTAACCCTTTTCAGGCGAAGGGGTGGGGGGGAGAGAAAAGCAATCAAGTGTGCAAGACCCATTGGATATGCACAGAAATCAAACGGAGCAGATCGGAAATGCGCAGAGAACAAAGAGGACAGGTCGGAAATGGAAAGAAAATAAAGAAAAATGCATGCAGGACCCATCGGAAATGGGAAAAAACCCAAAAAGCAACAAACCCCCAAGACCCATTGAAAATGGGGGAAAACACTCCAAAAAGCAACAAAACTCTCCAAGACCCTTTGGAAAGGGGGGGAGCCCAAAACCAAACAAACCCCCCAAGACCCATCAGAAATGGCAAACCCCCAAAGCAACCAAACCACCCAAGACCCATCAGGAATGGGGGGAACCAAAAAATGAACAAACCCCGTAAGACCCATCGGAAATAGGGAAAAAAATAAAAAATAAATAAGCCCCTCAAGACCCATCACAGCACAGAAACATAACCCTTCCAGCTCAAAACCACGCTGTAAAAACACCCAGAACAGTTTTTAAAAAGCAGAAAACAGCACCTTACCTTACAAGGCAGCCTGAAGCCTCCCTGCAGACATGCAGACACACTCTCAGAAGCAGAAGGTGGCAGTCCCAAGCCTCCTCTGATCACACACTCTCTTAAGTGCAGGGGCAAAATAGCTAAAAAGAAGCAGCCTTGTCGCCACCTACAGTTAGAAATTTGAATTTCCCGCCTTTTTCCCCTGCCCTTTTCTGTTTGTAAGTGGAAGCTCCGGTCGCAAGTAGAAACAAAATTTTGTGGCCAGAGCTGGTTGTAACTCGAAATGGTCGTAAGTAGAGACGTTTGTAAGTCGAAGCACCACTGTACGTTTAGAGGAAATCTCCTCTTACGTTATATATTTTTGCCATTTTAGAAAGAACAATAAATAAATAAAATCAGAATTTTAACAGATAGTAGTATAGTTGTGCTTGTGCTAATAATGCGTAGATAGTAGTCACTGTTCTCACTTATAAACATCTAATAGCTTATTTTAAAAAAGAAAAAAAATAAGTTTTATTGTAGAATAAAGGAGAATCAAAGGATTGCAGCAGGAAAGAGTTGCTGTAGAGAGAGAGAAAGAGAGACCAAAATACCTCTCCACCTGCAACAAATTATTTGTTGGACAGAGGAATTTGGTCAGAAGGGTGTTTATTTTTTGTTTTTGTTTTTAGTCAACCAGTAACTTTCCTGTGATCTTTGCCTTCTTTATTGAATCTACTAGTTGTAGGCTGGTAGGGTAGAAAGTGGATTGCAGGACAACATAGTAAAGGGCCACACTGTCTTGGAGCCCTGACCCTTCTTTATCAATATAGGTGCTTTTTTGTGAAGTTAGTTGACTCTACCAGTGGTACAGAAACCCTCCCTCTTACTGTGCTCTTCCCTCCTTTCATACTTCTGGTGAGTTTCCATATAGAAATCTAAGGAAATGATTTCTTGTGTTTCTTGGGCTGCAAATAAGTCTTTCTTATGCTGCAAGAAGTCTTCTAGAATGAAAATTATGTTCTCAGGCTTAGCGAAATCTGGAGTTGGTATTGCAGAAAAGGTTTTGGTTTGTTGTACCAGTTTTGCATGTTATCCATTTGTAATGTTTATATCTTGTCCTTCATCCATGAAGGGAACTCAACTTGGTCTCCTGTTTAAACACTTGTCCCTGTTTGCCTTCAGCAAGATGCACCCATGCTCTGTAGTAGTGGCTGATATCCAGTGGTAAGTGGCAGCTAGGGTAGGCCCATTGAATCAGTGGGAGTTTGGTGAGTCAGCTCCTCCTTAAGTCCCCTTGATTCAGTTGGCTTATTCTGGTTGTGATTTTCTACTGGATTTCAGCCAATATGCTAATTTTTCTCTTTCCCCAATCTGTTTCAACTTATTCACTATTTGAAGAAGATGGATACTGGAAGTCCATGCAAAAAAAGAATATTCTCATCTCGACACTGGGAGTCTCCTCCAGTTGTGGTTATTTTCAAGGATATAGAAAGTTTTGCACCCAAGGTTCTGCAGGACTTCATAGTTATCAGCAGGTAATATGATGGGGGCTGATTTCTTTCTTGGTTCCTCTCCTGGGAAATTAATTAATAATCGTGATTCATGTTTTAATTTTCGTCAGTGTTTCCTAATAAGTACAGATGGAGGCTGGAATTACTCTGTTTTGTTTATGAAGGTTGAATTGGAGACAGGGATGACACTTGTTGCAAAAACAGATGTACACTCCAATCCTGAAAATGTTTTCTCAAAAAGGAAGCTGCTGAAGCAGTCCTGTGCATACTTAGTTTAATTGTCATTGAACTCTGAAACTTTTTTCTAAGCAGACCTGCATATATGCTGGGAGTTCAGTAGTTCACTAAGATTTAGTCCACAGTAAGTATTTGTAGGCCTGCAACCAAAATATATTTAAAGAATGAACAGAAACAGAAAAAAATATATACAGTATTGGATTTCTGAACAACTGCTAACTTGACTTAAAGTGACAGTTGACTGAGAAGTGGTGTAAAAATCAAGGAATAACTGAAGGATTTGTGTATGATTGCACAGTTTTAAAGTTTCTTCTGCTTTGTTGATGCGGGATAAAATGTTGGCGCGGGTGATACATCTGTTTTAAATGTAGCTGTCAATGCATTTTATACAAAGTTATGCACATCGTAGCAGCTTCCGTAAAGAGGAAGAATATAAGGCCATCTGTATATTGAGCTTCCATTAGGTTGTATATCCTCTGTGATTCCATACAAATAAAAAATGGATACTGGGCACCGAATTTAACATCCTAAGGCTGTGAGAATGGAAGTGTGACAGTTATTGGCTGAAATTTCAGAAGCCAGAAGGTTGCTAATCAGCATTTCTAGAAGTTAGAGTAGGAAGGAAATTAATGGAGTTCATTGTCCTTCAAAGAAATTTAATCATCAATGCCATGACAAAATTCAGATAAATTATGCAGATAAGAAAGTGTATAAGAGTTATCGGCTTTTGCATGATATGCCTGATTTATGTAGTAATCAGAATATTCAATTTTTCTTATTGAACCTTTGTTGGACACAGCGTTTCCTGCTACTATTGCTTTTTCAATCATTTTCATCATAACTTTAATTCAGGAGTTTTTTCAGAAAGCAAAATAAAACTTAATCATTTAATGTATTCGCGAAGGCTTTCACGGCCGGGATCGAATGTTTGTTGTGGGTTTTTCGGCCAAAGAGCCCGAAAAATCCACAACAACCATTAATCATTTAAAAATATGTATTCATGCAGTTCAAATAAGGTGATTTGACTAAAATAGCAGACCAGTAGGTACAACCACAACACAAGGAACTGGTGCATCCAAAGAAATCCAAATGAGAGTGACTTGTTTTTCAATAAGTACAAACCATCCAGTTAAAGCAAAGATTAGATGTTTTCAATAATGCCCTTGTTCTTACGACTACAAAAAGTGCTTATAAAGTGTGTGCTGCTTTTAATTTTATCTGGTTTGAGTTATATGAGTCTTAAAATACAATGACCAGGAAGATTTAGAATATGTTTAATTTATGAAGATGTTCTTTCTTTGGGTTCTAAAGAAAGAATTGTGGCAGTTGCTTGCTACATTTCCTCATTAGTCTTAATCTGTTATGTTGATAGGTTCTTTTGGCTAAGGGAAATGGTAGAAAATGTGTTAGCATGTTGCTGTTTTACACTAATTTGTTTTGTCCTCCCCCCCCCCCCCCCGTCTCCTATTTATTTAAGTCACTGTATACATGAATTTCCACTGGTACTGATTTTTGGAATTGCCACCTCCCCGATGATCATTCACAAGTTACTTCCTCATTCAGTTTCCTCTTTGCTTTGCATAGAGCTCTTCCAGTCTCTTTCTTGCAAAGATCACTTGACTAAAGTAATTGACAAGGTAATTTATTTTATTTATATTGGGTAAAGAAATATTTTATTAGACCATAGAGCTAAAAATTTAAGCAACAACACCTATTAGTTTGTGAAACATCAGCCTCTTTACATAAGCCTTTTATAGACTGGGAACATTTTCTTGATCTCTGAAGGCACACCAGTGGCTTCAGAGTCCAATTGGCAATATGCATGCACATCGACAGTCATTTCAGTCAAGATCAGTGCATGAAATTACTGTAGGATCAGTATATATGAAATGCTAATAAGGTGGATGTTTGGGAATTACAGTTAACTCCTGGCAGTATAAAATGCATTTTGACATTATGTAATAATTTATAATAATGTGTTAATAACTTATTGTACTTTTGATTGTTTTAATAGAAAGCAAGGGTGTTTAGATAAATATTTTGTCTGCCTTTTGAAGAGATGGTTTGACAGCATGCTTTGACTGGGTGGGTGAAATCATTGTTTGCTTAACATACTTTTTCTGAACCCAGCGGGACTTAAAATTCTTCCTTTTTGGTTTAAGTGGACCATCTTGAGACCTTAGGATGGGGCAAACTAGATAGTCAAATAAATTACACATTTCCCATTAAAATACTTATGTCTTCAAAGTTATATAATGTTTGTTTGCTATTCTTCATGGTTTTCTTTTTTGGTTAAAGAACTGTTTGTCTTAAATAAATAATTTCTCCATGGATTTGTGTATCATTGCATGACTCTTTGCAATGCAAAGAGTTCTAGGATATATTCCAGGACTCCTGATTCTGTCCAAAAGTGGTAGATATGCAGGTTTACTTCCTAAGGAAAAAAAAAGTGTTTATTTTTCTTTTCTTCAGCTAATTCTGACAAGCCAGTTTCCATTCAAACTTAGTGAGAAAGTTCTGCAAGTGCTAATAAACATATTCTTGTACCACGATTTCTCAGTCCACAACTTCATCAAGGGATTTCAGGTAAGAGATTCCAAACCTGAAGTATTCCTGCTTATAAAAAAGATTTCCTGGCACTTAAAAAAAACAGCATGGGAAGAAAAGGATAAACAGAAGTGTTTTCTCTGACATCTTGTTGTTTGTGTGCCACAAATTCACTTTTTGTGCACTCAGTTTTATGAAGCCTTACCCATAGTCACAAATAGGAGGTAGAAGAGTAAATTTATGTTATTGAAGTGGGTGTCTTGAATAAGAGAGGATGACGTGGTTTAGTAAGGAAAATTATTATTAGCCACTCTGCAGAGGTAGAAGGGAAAATGGCCTTTCTGCCCTTCTTTCTTTTGGTGGATAGGCAGGGTGTTCCTGTAGTCAGTATGATGGAAATATGTAAAGGTCATCTTTGATGACAGCAGCAACTTTCCCGGTGGGGGGGGGGATCCTTCATTCAGCAGTTGTGTATTTGTCCACTGCCAGCTGCTGCAACCCTAGTGTCCACCATAGTCTTTTTGCAACAAAAGATCAAAGTGGGAGGTGCTGCTGCCCCATCACTGTACTATAATAACGAAAAGGAAGGGCAAGATGGCACATTCCCTCTTCACTGTGCCATGACCGCTTAACAAATCACTTCAGTGATCAAAGCTATGAATTATGTTAACAGCACTGTAAGCTTACATTTCGGGGAAAAAATCCTAAATTTTGGCACAAATGTCAGGCCCACAAAAATAAGAGGAATTGTACAAATAGCCATTTCTGGGGTGGTTCATCATCAGATGCCACCTATGGCATGAGGAACAATGAAAGATGAATAAGCCACTCTAAATATATATTGGGAGGGATCTGTCCCCTCTGCCCTTTTTCCTGATGGAGGCTTTCTGTGGAAAGACATTCCCTAATTGGATCTCACCTAAGTTGAATTAAATAATAAAAAGTTAAAAAAAAGAAAGTAAAAATGAAGCAAAGAGCCAGTGGATAAAGTGACAGCTTAACCATAGGCCTAAACAAACTTGGCTTCAAATTGTTGCTTGCACATGGAAGCTCACAGTGGGGATGGAACTGATAAAACCACTCCCTAAGTATTTAGCATAATGTGAAAACCCTATGAGGGTTGCCATAATTATTTGATGGCCCGTGACAACAAACAGAAATGAAGAAAGTATTTGTGTTTGTCTCTCATGCATTTAAAATGTCTCATTCATCTTAAACGGAGGCTGTTGGTCAGCACTTGCAGGTGACCTGCTCTCTTCTGTTGGTTCTCAACCTGGGTCTCCAGATGTTTTTGGACTAAAACTCTCAGAAGCATTCATCACTGTGCTGTCCAGGATTTCTGGGAGTTGTAGTCCAAGAACATCTGGGGACTCAAGGTTTGGAACCACTGAGTTAGATGAATGAAGAAGCTGCTACAGATTTCAGAGCCTCATACAAGTAATGGTGTTTTTGCACCTAGAACAGGTTTCTTGGATACAATTCCTAATTTGTTTGAGATTCATGCATGAGTCTTACAGTGCTGAAATTAAACAACGGCTTACATAGAAAAAGGAATGAAAGAATATTGAGAAACGTTTATGTGGTATGATAAATCTGTTAAACTTTAAAAATCTAGATCTATAGAGCAATCTTTCAACACAATTATACAAGAGATGAGATGATACGTATAGTATTTATCTTCAGTAACAATGCAATCTCTATATGTCATAGACTTGTAACTTATGTTTGTAGACAGTTATATACATATTATTAGGCTGGTTTAATATGTAACTGATCTTGTGTAATATTGAAAATGCACTTAGTAACATAAACATTGTGTCTTACATAAGCCTCATCATCAGCCAGTAAGATTCCAGAATTATTATACATTTCGATTATCTTCTTTTGATAGCTGTCTCTTCTGGAGCATTTTTATTCCAACCCACTCAGTGTGTTGTGCTGTGAACTGCAAGAAGCTAAGAAGAGAGTAAAAAATTTATCAGCTAGTCAGTGTGAAAATATTCGAAGACTGCCATCTTTTAGAAGGTAAAAAGCTGAAATATTCTACTGTACACAAGTTTGCCTTCAGTGGAAATCTTTCTATATTAGTTGTGTGTGAGAGACTGTATGTGAACTGTATAGTTCTGCATGATTTCATTGAAGACTGAGGCTACATGGGCACTGTGTAGAGTGGGCTAGCTAGTAAATACTGGGAGTTAAGAGACCTTTGGCCAAAAATGGCCAGAAGTAGAAATGAGATTTTTTTTTTCACGGACATACTGCAGTGGTGCCTTGATATACGAACTTAATTGTTTCCAGAAAATGGTCATAACTCGAAATGGTCATAAGTTGAAGCACCATTTTGCATAGGAATACATTGAAATGCAATTAATCCGTTCTGGCTGAAGAGGGGAAAAAACCCGAAAAGCAAACAAACCCTGCAAGACCCATTGGAAATGCAAATAAAATCACCAAAAAGCAAACAAACATTGCAAGACCCATCAGAAATGCAAAAAAAGAAAAGCATAAAGTAAAGAGACTGCAAGACCCATCGGAAATAAAAAAAAACCACCAAAAAACAAACAAAGACTGCAAGACCCATCACAACATAGAACCATAACCCCACCACCCAGCCCAAACCCACACTGCAAAACTCACCCACAACAGCTTTTAAAAAGTAGAAAGCAGCACTTTACCAGGCAGTCCGAAGCCTCCTCTGAACGCACACACTCTAACCATTGTGGTGAAAGAGCTACAAAGAAGCAGCCTCTTCGCTGACCAATGGTTAGTACATTTGAATTCCCCACCTTTTTCCCTGCCTTTTTTCTAGTTGTAACTTGATGCTCCGGCTGCAAGTCGAAGCAAAATTTTGCGGCTGGAGCTGGTCGTAACTCGAAATGGTTTTAAGTCGGGGCGGACGTAAGTCGAGGCACCACTATAATGTTTTCTAGAGTTAACAAACCAAACTGATGGTCCATGATATATGGGAGATTCTGCAAATTGTACTCTTGCCTGCCTTGAAAAAGCTCCAAAATGATAAGAACTTTGAACAGGCACTGTTTAAATAAATTCAAAGATTATATCTTGCTAGGCCATGTGTTCTGTAAAATTCTTGGTTTCCATTGTCCTGTTACAAAACAAAAATGGTTGGAACATGAAACACAGTTACACATGGCATTACTGATTTCAATGGTTCATGCTTCCTGAAGGATTCTGGAACTTGCTATACAAAGAAGTTACCTGCCAGATTCTGTGTGGTTCTTTTATCTCATAATGAAATCTTCTGAGCCATAGGAGGTAGAAACACAAAATTTTCACAGATACTAATAAATTCACAACTTAAAATAATTAGCTAAGTTATTTCTACATTGGCCATAGAGGCTGCAGCATGCTGAAAACTGTAGTCCTTTGATTGAAACATGAATTTTTCTCTGGATACTAATGATTTTTCCAAGTTAAACAACGATACAGTGGTGCCTCGCATAGCAATCGCTCCGTATAGTGATGAAATCGCTTAGCGATGCTGTTTTTGCGATCGCAAAAGTGATCGCTTTGCGATGGTCCCTATGGGGAAATTTCGCTTTGCGATGATCACAGGGAAGTGATCATCGCAAAGCCCCCATTTTTGGCCAGCTGATCGGCGGTTTCATAATGGCCGCCAACAAAATGGCCGCCTGCTGTTTTCAGGCACGGATTCCTCGCTTTAGAGGCACTGAAAATGGCGGCGCTGTGGAGGATCTTCGCTTAAAGGTGAGTTTTAAGCCCATAGGAACGCATTAATCACATTTTAATGCATTTCTATGCGCTTTTTATTTTCGCGTAGCGATGTTATCGCTTAGCAGCGATTTTTTCTGCACGAATTAACATCGCTAAGTGAGGCATCACTGTACATTGTATCTTAAGTGGCCAACTTGGAGGTTCTAGGTGCTTAAGTCCAAAGCAGAATCCCTTCCCACGGCAGTAGTACTTTTACCAGAATAACAGGACTTAAAACATGAAAATTTGCACAGAGGCTACTGATTACTTACTACTTAAGTAACTGGATAAGTTTGATTTCAACTGGCCTTGTTCAGTGGGGGATTGTGAGAGTCTAAAAAGCTTACATTTTTTTCTCCTACTTTGACTCCTTGGCTGAATACAGTGGTACCTCGACTTACAAACTTAATCCATATTGGACCAGTGTTCGTACATCAAAAAGTTCGTAAGTCGAGGCGAGATTTCTCATAGGAATGCATTAAAACCATTTAATCTGTTCAGGCTGTTTTTCGTTCATATGTCGAGGTGCTGTTCGTAGGTAGAGGAATTAGTTCCCATAGGAACTAATGCAGAGCAGGTTAATCTGTACTCTACCACTAGGGGGAGATTTTTTTCTTCTTCTTTTTTGGACCTAAGATGAACTTAGGTCAAAAAAGGGGCAGGAAATATGGTTTTTGTTTTTTGTTTATTTTTTGGTTTTTTTGTTTGTAAATCGAGGCTCCGTTCACAAGTCAAAGCAGCTTTTTGCGAACAGAGCCATTCGTGACTGAATCGTTTGCAAGTGGAGATGTTCGTAGGTTGAGGTACCACTGTACTGAGGTGGAGGGAGGAAAATTACTGCAGTGGTACCTCGCTAAATGACGACCCCGCTGTACGACGAATCCGCAGGATGGTGACTTTTGCGATCGCTATAGCAATTTGCAAAACAGTCGTTCCTATGGGGAAATTCCACTGGATGGAAGACAACGATTTTTCCGGCTCCACTAAATGGCTGCCCTGTGTTTTCCAGACCTATGCTTCGCATGGCAGCCATTTTAACAGCTGATTGGTGCTCAGAAAATGGCTTCCCTTATGGGCGATCTTTGCTGAACGACGAGGTAATTCCCCATTGGAACGCATTAAATGGGTTTCAATGCGTTCCAGTGGGGAATTGTTTTTTGCATGATGACAATTTCGCTTAACAGCGATTTTCCCGGAATGGATTATCGTCATCATGCGGGGCACCACTGTAGTGTGAAAAATAACATTGGGGCAAGCAAGGAAGAGGGATAGAGCAGTGTGGGTGAGGTGGGGTCATGGGTTCTAAACCCCTAGTACAAGTTAAATTACTACGGTGGAGAGAGAGGAAGAGACCACTGCAGAAGAAATGGGAGAGAGAACAGAGGGGGCTTCTAAATAGTGGGTTTTTAAAAAATATTCTGTACTATTTTTTATATCTTTATGATATTTATGTACTTCTTGCCTGCACTTATTAAACTACACTCTTAACAAGTAGGCCGATCATTCTGGGAAACTGCTTGCCTGCTATGTAAACCAGAATATTAAGTTCCAAAATATCATATTCAAGTGATTTCCTAAAGTACACTGCTTTAAAAAAATATTATATACTTTTCACATTTTGTTACTAATATCCTCTTCTCTTTTCTTCAGGTTTGTTGAAAGTCAAGTATCAAACAAGCAGACTGTACTGCTGACAGATGATGAAGGTTTGAAGGTAAAAACATCTAAAAGGATTAAAGCATCTAAAATATTAAGTGTTCCAGATATCTCTAAAATTTCTGTGCAGAGTAATATAATATTACAAATGAATTAAATTTCACTGTAGTCTGTCATATGGCATATTCAATAACAGCCTACCTCAGGAATTGGATATACGTCTATATTGCATTATTTATACAAGATGGTTTTGGACATTTTGTTTTCAAGTAAAAAGACTGCACAGAATCTGCCTGGTAACAGAAACTAGAATGATGTTCTAACTCTGGTTGCACCAGATTCTTAATTGCAGTGTTGTAAATGCAGCCACACTCATTTTGCACTTGAATACACTTGACTATGAAAGTTTTTTATTCATTGGTTGCTCAGTTTTAAGTTAAAATATTTGAGTGAATTAATATGTATATACTTTATTGGCACAAAGAGACAAAATAAAATCTTAAACCAATTCTCATAAAAAGACATTAATGCCTTCCTTGAAATCACATTGATGACAATAAGTTTTTATATGTTTTGCAGTCTGTAGTAAACGAACATAGGAAACACAGATGAAATAAAGTATTGGATAGGTGGAAACCTGATCACAAAAAGGGGCTTTCTCTTATCTTTCCCCTCAAGCCCACTCTGCCCTGAATAATCAATCTGGGGGTTTCCTAACCATGCATAACCAAATATAAGGGCAATGGCCAAGACTATAGTATTGCATGAACTGAACTCAATAGTTAGATACCATCCTCAGCTTTGATAACTATAGTAATTAGCAGCATAGTAGAGATATACTGCTCTCAAAGCAAAGACTGTGCTACCAGATCCTGTAGAGATAACATTTTCCTCTGGCCATCCTAATATGGTGGTGGGTCTCATCCACCTTTCTGTCATAACACATAGGAACTCTCTAGTTCATATTCTGCCTTGTATTGTTGTAAGGAAGAGGAATGGGAAGATAAGTACATAAGCCATCCCCACTCCTGCCTCCCCTGCATGGAGATAGGAATAAGAAAGTATCACTTTAAAAAGCCCTTGGAACCTCCCATCATAAAATTTTTTGTCAGAGAGCTGATTTCTCTCTAGGAACTGAATTTATTGGTTGGTATTCTTATAAAGAAATTATAACTTATTTGTAAGAATATTGTAACTGTCTACAAACAGTAACATTTACCGTATGTTTGTAGACAGTTATGTCCCAGTGAGGATAAGAGGTTGTCTTCCCTCACATTACCAAGGTACCACACAACTAGATAGAGTCTGTGTGATGCACTAGTGAGAGTGACAGATGTAGAGTAGGAATGCCAGGAACCCCTATGAATAATTAGGTATAATCATTCAGTCTAGAATGTTTCGGGGTTTCCTATAAGTATACA